>NC_053496.1:128690627-128945265 GCF_905171775.1 Rana temporaria
TTCCTGTATTGAGCAATTCAAACGCTCATAAAACGCTCTCCATGCATCTCAATGGACCCTTTCACACTGAGTCCTGCAAGCAGCATCTTTGGAGCAGCTTTTGGGCGCTGAAAAAAACGCTCCAAAAAACGCCCCTCTCCATTGAAATGAATTGAAAGCGCTGTAAAAACGCCTTACCCTTGCACAATGAGGCACTGAAAAAACGCCCTAAAACGTTAGGGTCTTAGCGGTGCTTTACCAGCACATTGGGATTGCAGATAAGGCTTCGCTCGAATAACGCTCGAAAAACGCTCGAAAAAACGCTCGAATAACGCTCGAATAACGCTCGAAAAATGCCCCAGTGTGAAAGGGGCCTTAGGGTAGACTCTACAACAAATCTGCAGAGGCTGGTCATGGCTACATGTGACATCCTGGCCTTTTGTAGTCTTCTCGGGAAGTAAAGGTGTTGTTGGGACCTCAACAATTTCTACACGGGGTGTATGCTAAAAGTTGTCAGTTATGGAATCCGCAGAAACCTAAATGTGTTAACTGTTTCAACTACAACCTCTGCTGTGCAATGTCACATGTTCATGAAAACCAATATTAAACTTCTAACTATTGAGAAGCGTTTTCAAAATACCAATATCACATCAATACTCATACCTTGCCATAACAGTTAAAGAAATACTAGGCATAAGGGGTGTTGCATGGTTGAAGCTGAACTCTAGCTGTTTAAGCTGCAGTAAACTAAATGGCCTCTTCACATTCTAGCCAGAGTGAACCTCCAGCTGTGCAGGAAGTCATTCAATGGTGGCGGTATTACTATTGAATGACAACTTCCTGCTCATGACAGTGGTTGCTAGGATGCCAACATCTGAAGGCATCCTAGCAACCAGTGGTGCTGGGAAACCTGGCTGATGTCATTGATCAAATATTTATATATTTATAATAATTTGTTCAATGATGTCAGCCAGCAGTCCCGGGCCAGCACCACTGTTTACATTAAGCCACATCCATGGAATGGATAAATTCTTGGCCTGACAGTTAACAGAGCTGTTGATGCTTCCTCCTCTGATGTCTTAGCAATCACTATCCTGCTGTGCATAACAGCATTGGATTTTTGTTGTCATCAGTGGTGAGATGATTGATAGGGGAAGACCGGAGAGGTAAATTTACTTTATCGAACAGCAGGAAATTATTTTTTAGACATCATGGGACATTTTTAATATTCTATGCACAAAGTGTGTGTCTTCTATTACAATTTACAACTTTTTTTGTAAACTAGTTATTATGTTCACGTTGGCAATATCTTTTGTCTCCCATAGACTTTAACAGGGTTCACAGTTTCTGAAAAATGTTTCTATTGTTTTTGCAAACATCCTTCAAAACAGACCAGGCACATTTGGCGTATCATTAACCACTACAATGTTATCATTGAAAGGACAAGGTCACAGCTTTTTGATTCACGGCACACATTAATTCGACAATAATGTTTGACAAACTGATAACTTACAAATGAAAACAACAACCTATTGATAACCACCCACAGATGTACTGTGGGAACCCAAAGTAACATTGCTTAAAGCGGAGGTTCACCCAAATAACATTTTTATCAGAGCAACTTCTTTAGACTTGTAACATGTACAGTCCGCAATTTTTTTTTTTTTTTAGGCTGTACATACCGTATAATGTATATTTTATACAGAGCGTGAGAGATGAAGAAGGAGGGGATTTCCAATGCACATGGCTGAATAATGAGGTAAGATCCACAATGAGTCTGTGTAAGGCAGCAATGTGATGCAGAGTGTGTGTGTATGTGTGGGGCAGAGAGCCGGAGTATACATCGGCCACAACTTTAATTTGTGGCAGAACCCCTGGGGACCACTAAAATTGTCTTGTGGACCATCAGTGGCCCACAGATTACTGGGTTGCAACCATGGTGGCAAGGCTAAAGTGTGTCCCTCACCCATTTGATTTGGGAACTACTTCTGCAGCAAGGTTTGCAGGTCCTTCCCCTTTTTGCGCCCTTCTCCTGCTGGAGTACCCAAGGTGACCTTTGCTGTGATTCATTGCCTCATTGCATATAAGCATTCCAGCAATAAAACTTCTCCGACAATGCAAACTTCAGAAAAAGCAGCCTTAGAACTCCCAAATCTCTAAATACATAGCTAAAAATGTATGAACACCTTATATTTTTGTTAGGGTCAGATTAGTAAATAGAAATATCATCTTCTGAGCCCACGCTTCTAGGTCCTCAGACACAATGCAATTTCTGGTACTTTAAATATCACAGTAAAAGATTACATTGACCACCGCTATATTGCTAGAAGTACAATCTTCTAGAAACAAATTAAGGTAAAGTCATTGTGACATGCTCTTTATTCAAGGGACTCACAACAGTACGCTAAGCTACATACATTATTCAGACACACTTTTCCCAGCTTCTTGTTTTGCTTCTGTAAAGTGCAAAAGGCGAGAGAAAGGAATATTGTTTGGTGAGCTACAAACTCCCCCCAGGTTAGTCAATATTAAAAAAAGATGAACGCTGGTGTTTTGTAATCCTTACTGGTCTCTCTGAGCTCGATCTGACATTACATTTGCAAATGTGTATGCTCCAAATGTCACATGTGATTCCATTATATCTCATTATAAGATGAATATGAAGTGGCACACGACTTATTTTCAGAATAATTGTGATAGAAAATAAATATAATTAGGGATTTGTTCACGCCGATATCTTTTTCAGTATACCTTTGCCTTAAAGAAGAACTCCAGACACATTTTAAACATATTTGCATACTTATTGTACATGTATTGGAAAAAATAATTGTACTATATACAATTTCACTTTCTGCTTTAAAATTGGCTTACTGATGTCTCTGCTGCTCAGACTTGTACAGTATATATATATATATATATATATATATATATGTAGCGCCCCCTTACTTTCAGTGTGGGCACTATGCTAAAGTTAGTGGCGAATGGGAGAGTTATTTTGCTCCCATTCGCAATTTGCTAAATTGGGACTTCTGTCGTTCCAGAAATGTCCACTGGGTCGGTCTGTGCTCCGGGGATGCGGTGCCGTCCCTGGCCGGCAGTTGGCACCAGAGGGGTTCTGGCGGAGCAGGTTTTCCCCAGCAGCCAATCGGGGAGTTTTTTCCTCGCGGGGCATGCTGGGGGAGAGTATATCTGTGACAGATGTCATGTGCTAAAAGTCTTTGTGAGGTCCCAGGTTCCAGGTGCGGCATCCACCTTTAGGGTGCGCGCATCCATGGACCCCACCAGCGCGGCCCACCTGGCCAAATTAATCTCGCATTGCTAAGCTTGGGCGTACGTGCAGCACGGCACGCGCCTACAACGTGTCCGGACAAGTTCTTTTAAGTGGGAGGAGCCATCCTCCCCTGCGTGAGACATACAGTGGGATTTCGCGCCAAGCGAGCAAGAAACGCCCACCTTCGTGCCAATTCAGCAGAATCACCATTTCCTAAGTGGAGGACGGATCGTGAAAGAGATGTCTGCTGAAATGGAAAACTTTGCTGCCCCTGCTGGGTTGAGGCGCCCGATAACTACACCCGGGATACCTTCTGTGATTGTCCCGCACGGAGTACCAGTGACAGATACGGCCATACAGTTGTCTACAAAAGGACAATTTACGCTGCTGTCTTCCGAAGGGACGGAAATACTGGGCCTGGCCTGCCATCGATGTCAGGAGCTGGCTGTTCGCCTCCTGCCCTTCTCCCAGTGTCGTGGGTGCTGGACACTTTTGTTCGACGTCGCCCCGTCCGTCGGTCTCCCGAAAGACTACCGGGTGGACCGTTACTCGGGAATGGTCACCGCGGAGGTGGATGCCCCATGGCCGGAGAAAACGTGGAGTCGGGGGCCCCCGAATGATGAAAGTACCACCGCCCCGTCCACTAAGACTTTGTTGCCGGCTACCTTGTTCTCCCACCCTCAGAAGGTAAGCCCACTGGATGGGATGGGGAATACCAGTGACTGTGTGGCCCGCGCAGCATGCGTGCAGGCCGAAACCACCCGTGAGGCCGTGTCAGTCGGCGTGGCCTCCATCAGGTGTGTTGCTGCAGGGGGAAGGCCTTCTCGGCCAATTGACTGGGATGAGTGGAGGAAGTCCCATCGGCCTGATCCGGCCACTGCCCCAACCAGGGCCCTAAATTACCTCCCCGCTGGAGCGGAGGATTCCTCCGACCCTGAATTTTGGTCAAGCGGATCTCAGACGGATGGCAATGACCTGCCCGACCATCTTTTTGAACCTCGGTTCCCGAGCAACAGGGCTTTGGGGGATTCCGGGCCCTTGGAACCAAGAAGAAGAAAAAGAAGCGCCCTGCCCGGAATGCACTTGGTGAGCCCGGAGCCGCGTGTTTACCTTGAGGAGTTGGTGAGTTCGTTGTTGTGTGATTTTCTTTGACTCACCGCTCCTCCAACCCGGGACATGCCGCCCTATGCAGGCATCCGATGTCCGTGTTGTCGGGCCCTTTGTTTTTTTTTGTGTGACCGAGTGAGTTTTGCCTGGCCTAGGCACTCACCTGAAGGAAGTTACGGACAAGTATTTCCCCACTCAATTTTGAACTTTTCTCCCGATTTCCCTTTTCCCTCCTGCTCCTCCAGATCCACATAGACATTCGTGTGAAGAACTCTTGGGAGGGGTTTGGGTTCAGTCAATTAGAGTGGGACTTTGCAAATTTCTTTATCACAGCTTTGAAAAAAAAAAAATCAGCAAGGAAAATAACTATTTTCCCTTTTTTGTTCTCTCTTCCCTTTGCTGCTATTTCTTCACCTTTGAATTTTGGACTGCCGCAGTACCAGCGCACTGATCGCCAAGGGCAGTGTTCTGCAACGTTCATCCTGCAGGACAGTAAATGTATATATCGTTTGCTAAGTCTTATACTTTTATATCTCTTGCATCAGAGTATATTTATTTTTCCTTCCACATCACTTATACTGAAACTCTTTGGAGGGAAGGAAATTTTGCGCTCGGGCTCGAGTGCACAGCTTCAATCCTGACCCTGGAGGTTGCAAATAATAACAGGCTATTTTGATATCTGGGAATGTGTATTTTATATTTGTATGCTTCTTTATCTTTCCTATACAGCTTTTTTTTTTGGACCCACCTACTATCAACACTGCGGAGAATGGGCAGCTAGACAGATAGGGTTGTGTATGTTGTATGTCTTATGCAATTTAAATATTGTAATACAATGTGTGAATCCTGTCCTTCCTTCTCTTCCTCCTTTTTTTTATGTAATCTTTATTTTAAAGATATTTGCAGATAACAAACAGAATAACATGAGATAGAACAAAAAAAAAAAATATGTAAGGCCACAATGCATGGGAAATCTATCGTTAGGTACACACAATCAGCAAATTAGGAAAGGCCAAGGAATATCGCGGGGTGCATACAATTCGGAGGTCATATCTGGGGGAATATTTATCAACATATAACAACCATGATATAAATTCACACATCTATGGATCACCCCTACCAGCTCCGGTCAGTGCATCCCCGGCGAGGGTGCTAACCCTCTATTCGAGATAAGAATCAGACTGTGTCCCTAGGTACCGTGCCCAGAAACCTGAGAGCAGCCGAACAAAGGATAAAAATAGGAAAATTAAATAGGGATAATAAAAATGTAAACAAAACAGAACATCAAGGGGGAAGGGGGAACACCTGCTAGCATAATATACCAACTTGAGCTGTAAAAAGTTTGTTAACGCTCATTCAACTCTTCATTGCCTGACCAAAGTCTTCCCTCCGGCCCCACCCCATCAGACTGATGAAGCCGTCGCCAGTGGAGGGCCCGAGGCCCCCGGCCCAGCCGGGTCTGCATAGTGCATCCAGGTAGCCCAAGTAAGGTAATACTTCTTTATATTGTGCCATCCACTCCTCTGCTGCCATAATATTATTTACCATTGCTATCCAGTGAGAGTGTGTAGGGACCTGAGGTTTCTTCCAATAAATCGGAATCAGCCGCCGGGCCGCATTAAGCAGATGGGGCAATGAGGATTTGGCTAAGAGGAGTGGTAGGGAAGTGCAACAGGGATTCCAACGGGGAATCCGGCAGCTCCAAATCTAAAGTTAGTTTGATCTGCGCATGGACATCCAGCCAAAAGGGTCTCAGCTTGGGGCAATCCCACCAGATGTGAAGGAACGAGCCTCTGAGGCCACACCCCTCCAGCATGTATCTGAGAGGGAAGGATAGATCCTGGCAAGCTTGGAAGGCACCCTGTACCACCTGGACATGATCTTATAACTATTCTCCTGCATTTTGGTATCTACTGTACTTGAATGTGTGAGGCTATACAGGTGATCCAGTTGAGGCTCAGTGAATACGTGCTGAAGATCCCTCTCCCATTCCCTAATGAATCCCGGTTTTCCCTCGGTATGTAGGGATTGCAGTAAGTCATACAGGACTGAAATGGCGTGGGGAATGGCAGAGGTAGGCATGCACAGGCGCTCAAAGGGGGAAGCCAAGGTGGGAGACCGAACTCCTTGGGGCAGGCTAGTGATAAAGTCGTGGAGCTGTCTGTAATGCCACTCATCCATTGGGAAGGGGCCAAATTGTGTCCGAAGAGTGGCTAGTGGCAGCAGGCCCTGGTCTTGAACAAATCTTCCACATCTGGACTCCCCGTCCGCCGTCCACGTCCGAAAGAAAGAGGAGTGTTCCCCAGAGGCGCCAGAGGGGACTCTTCCTCCTTTTTCTGTCTGGTTAGCAGGTATCAGGCCAGCATTCGGGCTCAAACAACATGAATGATCCCACGGCACACCTGCAATTCTCCATACAGTTTGTGAAATACTGCCCTACCATCATTGTATGTTTATTAATAATAGCCATAGTTACCTCCTTAGTCCTTAGAAAAACTAGATGTGTGTACGATAAGACAGGATTCAGAAAAAAATGTTTCAATTCCTTTTTCACGCTGTACATGCACATTTCACAAAAGTTTAGGAGAGGTGAAACTTCCTAGAGAAATTAATCTATCTCACAGGCTGGGACTCTCAATCTTCAAGTAAAGCAGTGATATTACATAAGGACCTTTTATTTGGCCAGGCACTGGCTGTACAGAAAATCAAATACTTTACAGGTAAGAAGGTGATTATTATCTCCTGGAAAACAGTATTTCTCTCTTTGACTTGAATATCTATGTAATGCCAGAAAACAGCTGTATATCAGTACTAGAACACATCTAAGGACACTAACCTAACTTTAAAAAATGTTAACTGAACAGTAGTCTCCTTGTAAATATATATTTTCAGCAATGCATAATTATATATATATATATATATATATATATATATATATATATATATATATATATATATATAGAGAGAGAGAGAGAGAGAGAGAGAGAGAGAGAGAGAGAGAGAGAGAGAGAGAGAGAGAGGTAATTAGATAGATATTGTATATACTACCTTTCTGTACAGGTGCCAGTCTACAGTGAACATTGTAAAAAATTAATGCCTACTGTGTCCACAACATGATTTTCTTGGAATTCAGACTGCAGCAGACAGGGGACAGCTTTTACTGCAGTCATCTCCAATTAAGGGTGATATTGTGGACATCAAGGGTACAAGTGCAATTCAAAAAGGTATGCCACAAAAGTGTTACCATGGCAAGACTGGCCAGATCTACAATGTTACACAGCTTGCTGTTGGTATAATTGTGAACAAACAAGTCAAAGGTAAGATCTTTGCAAAAAGGAACAATGTCCGTGTGGAGCATATCCATCACTTAAGCCACGTACACACGACCGGTTTTTCCGGAGAGCATTTGGCCGAGAATCCCGGCCGTGTGTATGCTCCCTAGCGGTTTTCCCCTCAGGAAAACAGATGGGAATTCCAACGGGAAAATAGAAAACCCTGCTGTTTATTCCCGCAGAGTGCTTCCTGACGAGAAAACCGGTCGTCTGTATGGGTGAAAGACCATGCATGCTCGATAACAGTTCGACACATGCACAGTAGCATACAAGGTTAGTGTGGGGTGTAGCAAGATGGCAGCGACGGCATCGAATTTGACGAGACACCAGGTTGTTGTAGTCGATGATGTCACAACGTTCTTGCCATTCAAAAGAACGGAGGGATTTTGTGTGGCCGTGTGTATACATGGCTTTTCAAGTCAAGCCTGCCAGGAATCCTGTCAGGAATCCTGATTGTGTGTACAGGGCTTGAAAGCGTAGAGACAGTCTCCTACATGTGAAGGAAAATGAGAGGAAGAAAAAGGAAGCCAAGGAAAATTCCCTTCCACAGGCGGTGGTCTCAGCAGGGAGCACCGATTGTTTAAAAAAACTATTAAATAAGCACCAGAGCGACTACAACATACAGGGATATACAATGTAATACTGACATATAATCAAACACATAGGTTGGACTTGATGGACTTGTGTCTTTTTTTCAACCTCACCTACTATGTAACTATGAAGGGCATCTGGGTGAAGTTAAAAGATCAGCCACCCCAGCCAAGAGAAGCTCACTTTGTCCGAACATTTGGAAAGGAACCTGAGCTCCTTGAGCCAATTCCAAATAAATCATGGCATAAAGTATGTAAAAAATGTCATCAGGTTCCCTAAAAATACACACGATACCCTTATTCACAATGAGAGTCTGGTATGGATTTCAAGAGGGACCCCATAAAAAAAACACAATAAAAAAACAGGAAAGGAGGGAGAAGGGAACAAGCGTGCGCTCATCCCTCGCATACCAGACCACATACCCTCAACTTTTTTTTTAGCATGGGATTCTCCCATACAATCCATACCAAAACCCCAAAAATATGGACCACACTCACTCTTTTCATACTGAAGCCTTTCTAACAACACATTTAACAGCAGTAGTGATAATGAGCGAACACCAATTTAGTTCATCAGTTTGCTCAGCCTTGATTTGGATTGAACAAGCAGCCTGTTCCTAATGGTAAGTAGAGGCATACCTCTTTGCATTGGTGGTCACTGGCAGAATGACACCCTTATATCGAAATCTCTTTAAATGATGGTGAGTTGGAACAACCTCTCCTACATTGGTAGTCAACAGGAAGAAAGTCATCCTTACAGATGTCTCTGTTAGTTGACATTGGCTCTGGAATTCTGAAAGGTCAATCTGCCAGTCCTTAAAGCGGAGTTCCACCCAAAAGTGGAAATTCCGCTTATTTGTCTGCCCCCTTCCGGTGCCACATTTGGTTCCTCTCTGGGGGAGCGGATATCCATCTTTGACGGGTATCCTGTCCCCACTTCTGGGAGTCTGGGCTGCGGCGAATTACGTCAGCGGCTCCCTTCTCCTCCTTACTTTAGGTGACTCGCGCATGCGCAGTAGGGACCTGGCGTGAAGCCATAATGCTGCACTGCTGGATTCCCTTACTGGCAATGGTGGTGGCAGCACCCGACAGCTGATGGAAACATCAGCTGTGGTGCCAACATCCCTGGACTACAGAAGTGTTCTATTAGTAAAAGTCAACAGCTGCAGTATGTGTAGCTGCTGGCTTTTAATTTTTGCAGGACTGGTTGGACCTCTGCTTTAAGGAACCAATATCAACCTTTGGAAGAACCCCAGAATTAAATGGACCCTGTTTGATTATCACTGCTTTAAAGCATAAAGGGCAATTCATTTATTTTTAAAGTTGTTTTTGCCTAGCAGTATAGCATGGTAAAATGATTAGCCAATTTCAGTTTTCGCCTGCCCATTTCCACTCAAAGCAGAACTAAACTTTATCAGTGCACCATTTATTTTTTAATATTCAAAACAAACTCACCAATCCATCCATGTCTCCACGCTTCATTTAGTTGAGAAATGTCTAGCTACGGCCATCTTGAGTAAGTGCAGATGATTTGTGGAGCATTAGGTTCCTGGAATCCATCTGCCCTTATCTCAGGCATGCATGCAGGAAGGTATGCTTAGCTAAGACAGCCCCCCACCTCCTCCAAATGAAAGATAAAAATGCCTAATGCCCCATACACACGGTCAGACTTTTGATTGGCCAAAATCAGATCGGAATTCTGACGGAATTCCACCGGAGTAAAAGAGAACATGTTCTCTATCTAAACTCCAACGGAATTCCTCTTAATTTCCGATGAAAAAAATCCGATGGGTCATACAAACGGTCGGAATTTCCGATGGAAAAAGTTCCGATCGTGTGTACGATGCATAAGAAGACTTCTGGGAAGTATGACATCATTTTGGCCTAGGGCGGAAACCAGGAAACAACTGAAGAAAAAAGTTTCACAAGTAAATATAATATACCTTCCTATCTATTTACTAAAACTAACAGCATAATGCCACGTATACACGACTGTTTTTTGGGTTGTAAAAAATGACCTTTTAATGTTTTTTTCAACCCGATCGTTAAAACGGTCTTGCCTACACACAATCGTGAAAAAAAAATGCTCTAGCAAAGCGTGGTGACATACAACACGTACGACGGCACTATAAAGCTGAAGTTCCATTCGGATGGCGCCACCCTTTGGGCTGCTTTTGCTGATTTCGTGCTAGTAAAAGACGATTTGCGCTTTTCAGTCTGTTACAGCGTGATGAATGTGCTATCTCCATTACGAACGCTAGTTTTACCAGAACGAGCGCTCCCGTCTCATAACTTGCTTCTGAGCATGCACGTTTTTTTCACGTCATTAAAGCCCACAAAAGACCATTTTTTACGATGTTAAAAACGACAACGTTAAAAACGTTGTGAAAAATTAGAGCATGTACGAAATTTTTAATGCCCATTTTTTTACATCGTGAAAAATGCTCTGGAGCCCACACACAATTGTTTTTAACCACTTAAAACCCGGACCAAAATGCAGGTAAAGGACCTGGCCAGTTTTTGTGATTCGGCACTGTGTCGCTTTAACTGACAATTGCGCAGTCGTGCAACGTGGCTCCCAAACAAAATTGGCGTTCTTTTTTCCCCATAAATAGAGCTTTCTTTTGGTGGTATTTTTTCACCTCTGTGGTTTTTATTTTTTGCGCTATAAACAAAAATAGAGCGTCAATTTTGAAAAAAATGCAATATTTTTTACTTTTTGCTATAATAAATATCCCCCAAAAATCTATATAAAAAAAAATGTTTCCTCAGTTTAGGTACGTATTCTTCTACCTATTTTTGGTAAAAAAAAACGCAATAAGCGTTTATCGATTGGTTTGCGCAAAATGTATAGCGTTTACAAAATAGGGGATAGTTTTATTGCATTTTTTTTTTTTTTTTACTACTAATTTTTACTACTAATGACGGCGATCAGCGATTTTTTTCATGACTGCGACATTATGGCGGACACATCCGACAATTTTGACACATTTTTGGGACCATTGTAATTTTCACAGCAAAAAGTGCTATAAAAATGTTTACTGTGAAAATGACAATTGCAGTTTGGGAGTTAACCACTAGGGGGCGCTGAAGGGGTTAAATGTGACCTCATATGTGTTTCTAACTGTAGGGGCTGGATGTGTGACGTCATTGATCGTCTTTCCCTATATCAGGGAACAGACGATCAATGACAGCGCCACAGTGAAGAACGGGGAAGCTGTGTTTACATTCTTCAGGTCCGGGGACCGATCGCGGGCCTCCGGCGGCGATCAGGTCTGCGGGTCCCACGGCCGTGATCACGGAGCTTCGGACCGGGTCGCACGCCTGTGACCCACGGCTGGGCACTTAAAGCGGGAGTTCACCCAATGATGTTTTTTTTTCTCTTTTACCCTTAGATTGATGCTCATTTAGTCTAGGGGAATCGGCTAGTTGTTTTAAAATCCGAGCATTACTTACCGTTGTAGAGGGCGATCTTCTCCGCCACTTCCGGGTATGGGTCTTAGGGAATGGGCGTTCCTTCTTGATTGACAGTCTTCCGAAAGGCTTCCGACAGTCGCATCCATCGCGTCACGAGTAGCCGAAAGAAGCCGAACGTCGGTGCAGCTCTATACTGCGCCTGCGCACCGACGTTCGGCTACTTTCGGAAAACCGCGACGCGATGGATGCGACCGTCGGAAGCCTGTCGGAAGACTGTCAATCAAGAAGGAACACCCAGTCCCGAAGACCTATACCCGGAAGTGGCGGAGAAGATCGCCCTCTACAACGGTAAGTAATGCTTGGATTTTAAAACAACTAGCCGATTCCCCTAGACTAAATGAGCATCAGACTAAGGGTAAAAACAGGATTTTACCGGTGAACCTCCGCTTTAACGAGGACGTACAGGTGCGTGCTTGTGCCCAGCCATGCCATTCTGCCGACGTATATGTGCAGGAGGCGGTCCTTAAGTGGTCAATGACATAAAAAAAAAAAGTCAATTTTTACAACCCGAAAAACGGTCGTGTGTACGCGGCATAAGGGTTGGAAATAATTTATGTTGATTGAGATAATTTACTTCCAATTTAACTTTCTTTTTTCTATTTATTTTGAAAAAACACAACCAGTTAAAAAGAATACGGTTTTTATGAGAGGCAATCAAATTATTAACCACTTCTGGACCGCCGCATGTACATTTACGTCGGCAGAATGGCACGGACAGGCACATTGGCGTACCTGTACGTCCCTGCCTAGACGTGGGTCGGGGGTCCGATCGGGACCCCCCCAGCCAACCATGCAGCGGTTCCCGTGGCTTCAGGAGCGACCTGGGACGAGGGCGTGGCTATTCGTTTCTAGCCGCCCCCTCGCAATCGCTCCCCGGAGCTGAAGAACGGGGAGAGCCGTATGTAAACACAGCTTCCCCATGCTTCACTGTGGTGGCTGCATCGATCGAGTCATCCCTTTTATAGGGAGACTCGATCGATGACGTCAGACCTACAGCCACACCCCCCTACAGTTGTAAACACACACTAGGTGAACCCTAACTCCTACAGCGCCCCCTGTGGTTAACTCCCAAACTGCAACTGTCATTTTCACAATAAACAATGCAATTTAAATGCATTTTTTGCTGTGAAAATGACAATGGTCCCAAAAATGTGTCAAAATTGTCTGAAGTGTCCGCCATAATGTCACAGTCACGAAAAAAATCGCTGATCGCCGCCATTAGTAGTAAAAAAAATAAAAAAAATAAAACTATCCCCTATTTTGTAAATGCTATACATTTTGCGCAAACCAATCGATAAACGCTTATTGTGATTTTTTTACCAAAAATAGGTAGAATACGTATCGGCCTAAACTGAGGGAAAAAAAAAAATTTATATATGTTTTTGGGGGATATTTATTATAGCAAAAAGTAAAAAATATTGCATTTTTTTCAAAATTGTCGCTCTATTTTTGTTTATAGCGCAAAAAATAAAAAATGCAGAGGTGATCAAATACCACCAAAAGAAAGCTCTATTTGTGGGGAAAAAAGGACGCCAATTTTGTTTGGGAGCCTCGTCGCACGACCGCGCAATTGTCTGTTAAAGCGACGCAGTGCCGAATTGTAAAAACCCCTTGGGTCATTTAGCAGCATATTGGTCCAGTCCTTAAGTGGTTAAACATTTTAATGGCTAAGACAGCAGTCTGAGGTCTGTGTTTGGATACAAATAAAATGGATCTGCATAAAACACACAGGGGCCCTTTAAAATTGCATATGCAAGAAATATAAACTCATTAGTATTTGTCCCTGAAGCTCTAGGGTCACAGGTAATGTTAATGCAGCAATACAAGAAGCTAATGCAAAGTCAGCAGGTCCGACAACTGCTACATTTCCAGTGAAGTATTGCAGAGAGGGTTAACAAACACAAACAGTGCAGGTGCTTTGTTGTGTCCCTAAGGACACATCAGCAGAGTCACACCATATGCACAATGACATGCAAAAGTCCTTGAAAAGGTTCCATCTGTTTGCAGTAGACGATGTTATGTAATTGTACTGAATGTCGAAAAAAATAAAAAAACTCTGCCGCATTCCTGATACAATCAGTTTTTCGTTGTAAAGACATATCTTCTAGCTGGTGATAATTGTATCCAGTTCATTTGAGATAAAATGTCTCTATTATTAGAACAAATCCAGTCGTCAAATTCAGTGTCAACTGTAACATTATTCATTGATAACCAAGATCGTTCCTCTTTTTTTTTCTGTCTTTTTTTTTTTTCTTTTGACCTATATATGTCACTGCAAAAGATATATACTGCTTAAGCTGCCAGGCTGAAAATTCTGCCATTTCAAACTGCAAGGGAACATGTTTTTCTTCAATGTTTTAGAAGTCATATTTTAGAAACCAAAATGTGGTGGATCTTACTTTTAGTCAGAAAAGCTTCTTCTATTCTCCTCTTATGTTGGCCATACACTCCACGAAAAATCGTCCGAACGAACTTTCGAACAAAGAACGTTTGGTCGTGAGCGCAAATGATAGTGCCATCATGTAATGACCGATAAATCATTCAGTGGACATAAATAAAATAAATTTGGTTCGTTTTTTTTACATATACCTAGTGCAGAAAGTTCGGACGGGAAACACATTAACCTTCCGATTTATCGTTTGTTCGGCAGAAACGTTCCAAATGTGTCCTTCGTTTTTTCGGCTCAAAAACTGTTTTTTTTTGGGGGGGGGCAGCCAACAACCACCCCTGGTGGCACCTCAAACCCCCACCCGCTTGCTGTCTGTCTGCAGCGGCTCCTGTGTCCTTTCCTCCATCACAGCGGCCATGCGTCTCCTCCTCTCCTCCTAGGCATCCAATAGGATTGTCTATCCTTTCAGCCAGTCGGGTGACCGGTCTCAAGATCCGCTTCTTGATTAGCCGGGAGTAGGATCAGTATTACAATAGGGAATATTCATTCACTATTGTAACACACCTGTGTGAGCTCGGTTCACATTCTCTGCGCCCTGAGCCCACCCTATTTTGAAACCTATTAAAGCCTGGCTCTAACCAGGTGCTTTAAAAAAACACCCACCCCCCATTGGAATCCATGCATCCGGGGTCCTGAAAGGGGTCGGATGCATGGATAGGGGGCCCGGGGGCCCATGCGCCCTTAATGGATGGGCCACCCCTGGCATAAAGGTGAATAATGGTCTAGGGTTTTTGTGCTACTAATTTCTGAGTGAGTGAGTGAGTAACTTATATAGCGCTAACAAAGACGAACTGAATCACCTCAAGACGCTTTGTCCAACTTGTCCAAGGTCCTTCAGAAGAGATGAGTCTTAAGTTTTTTCCTGAAGGCCCGATGGTTTTCTTCCATGCGGATGTTCGTTGGTAGAGTGTTCCATAGCCGTGGTCCTTGGACTGTGATTTTCTTCGTTCTCCTTTAGATTTGTAGACGGAATTGGAGATGTGAAGGATATTTCGATTCGTTGATCGGAGGGCCGGATTGGGGCTGTAGTGTTTTATTTTCCCACTTAAATATTGAGGGGCGTTTCTTTGTGTGCATTTGTGGGTGAGGCAGAGGGTCTTGAATGTAATCCGATCCTTTACGGATAGCCAATGTAGAGTCCTCAAGGCCGGGGTGATTGATTTGCATGGTTTTCTCCCTGTTATCAGTCTTGCTGCTGTGTTCTGGACGACTTGTAAGCGAGAAATCTGGTATTTGGGCAGTCCTAGGTAGAGGGAGTTTGCGTAGTCGAGTCGGGAATTGATGAGTTTTCCAACTACTGCTGCTTCATCCTCTTCCGGGATGAAGGGGATGAGTCTATGCAACAAGCGAAAAAGATGGTGCGATCCGCTGACTACTGATCCTATTTGGGCGTCCATAGTCATGTCTGAGTCAAAGATGACTCCGAGGCTTTTGACTTTGGTGCTTGGGGTGATGGTTTGTCCAAGAATGGTGGGTAGTGTCAAGGTCGTCCTGGAATTTGTCTTTCGGTTTGCGTGTAGAAAGAGAAGTTCTGTTTTGGATACATTGAGTTTGAGGGAGCTCTCTGTCATCCAATTACCTATCAATGTGAGGCATTTTCCTAGTCTGTGATATTGGTCTTTTTTGTTAGTGATGCGAAAATAAAGTTGAGTGTCATCAGCATAGGAGTGGTAAAGCAGGTCCTGTTTGCTGATGATTTTGAGGAGTGGGCGTAGGTAGATGTTGAAGAGCACAGGCGACGGGGGTGATCCTTGAGGGACTTTGCATGTAACGGTGCTTCCGATATGAAGGCTCCTTGTTTCACTGTCGATTCTCTAGGAATTATGTGAACCAGGGTAGATCTGAGTCTGCGACTCCAGCTACTTCTGTGAGAGGAGTGAGCAGAATTTTGTGGTCTACTGTGTCAAAAGCTGCACTGAGGTCCAGCATCACCAGAAGACACGATTCTCTGTCGTCTGCTGCTTCGAGGGTGTCATCCCATATTTTGAGAAGTGCCATTTCTGTCCCGTGAAGTTGTAGCTGTTGTACTACTGCTTTCTCAATGATCTTGGACATGGTGCTGAGGCTTGTTACTGCTTGTTACTGGTCTGCAGTGATTTGGGTCTTTAGGGTCGAGGTTGGGTTTCTTTCTGACGCAAGGCTCATCCATATTTACATAGGAAAACAACATGGGGGCAGACAGTACAGTTAGAATACGGTTCAATACAGGAGGAATCAGAGGGCCCTGCTTGTTAGAGCTTACAATCTAGGAGGGTGGGTCAAGAGGAACAAGGTTGAGGCAGCAAGATTTGGACAGTGATTGGACGTGGGGCTTAAAGGAGAGTTCAGAGTCCAGGACTACACCTAGGACCCTGGCATGCGGGGAATGGCTTATAGTTGTGCCGATAATTTTGACAGAGAGATCAGGGGAAGGGGCACGTGGGAGAGGAAAATTATAAGTTCGGTTTTGGATAGATTAAGTTTGAGAGAAGTGGTGTGACATGCAGACTGATATATCGGATAGTAAATTAGTGATATGTGAAGGAGTGAGCTGAGGGGTAGAGAAATAGATTTGGATGTCATCAGCGTAGAGATGGTATTGGAAGCCATGGGAGGCTGACCCAGGGAGGAAGTGTAAATTTAAAATAGAAGAGGTTCAAGAACAGAACCAACAGAGAAAGAAAGAGGAGAGGAGGAAGTAGAATTGTAAGTAACGCTAAAGGTGCGGTTGGATAAGTAGGAAGAGAACCAGCGAAGAGTACAGTCACGAAGACCAAAGGCGTGCAGTTTTTTGAGGAGGAGGGGGTGGTCAACTGTATCAAAGACAACAGAGACGTCCAGGAGTAGGAGTACAGAATAGTGCCCATTGGTTTTGGCCGTTAGTAAATTGTTTGTAAGTTTTAAGAGAACAGTTTCTGTGGAGTGTTGAGGACAAAATCCAAACTGAAGGGGATCAAGAAGGCTATTATCAGCAAGGTGGTTGTGATGCATTTGCCTATATGTCTCAGTTTACTGCTCCCTGCTAGCCATATGGGTAGAGGTAGAAAGGAATTTCATGTGTGATTCATTCCTCTGACAGGTTATTGACGTGCTAATGTCCCCTCACTATTCTAAAGGTTAATTGATCTATTGTGTTGTGTGAAGAAGATCTGTGTTTACCCTTAAAAGATGTGTATTGTATCATCAGGCTAAATGATTAGAGAAGTAGTATGTTAATTATTCTGATTGCTTCAGTGTATTAATTAACTCCACTGATGTCTTTATCTAAAGAAACGTGTCTGCATGGTCGGCTCCGACTTGTCTCCTATAATCTGTATGGGAAACCCCACTGTGTGAGGGGGGGCGTTCCTAACAGGTTGTAACCACATATAAGCTGTGTGTTATAACATTAAAGTGTCTTGTTCTAGCAGTAAGCCTGGACTAATGTGTGGCTTAATGGGCGATCTCAGGGATATTCCTCCTAGTGGAATATTGGGGTGATGTTCTTATGGAAGAAGGGAATCTTTGACGGGGATATCATACCGATACCGTCACAATTGGTTGGTAGCAGTGGGATTTTCCCTTCTATTCCCCTTCACACCCGGATTCCAAGCAGACACTGGAAGAACTACTGGAAGTTCGTGGAAGGATTGCTAGCAACAAAACCAAGCGGGTCATCATAGCAGAATCAATGGAGCTAGACCAGGAGGATGGGATTGCAGCAACGCCAGCAGTACAAGAGATGGAGACACCAGTGATTCAGGAAGAGGAATCACCAGCCAACAAGCTAATGAGAGAGAAGCTAGCTTGGTTCGGCCCGAACCCAACGCCGGATGTGGTGCTGAAAGTGATGGACCTGTTAGTAAACGCAGAACTACAGAAGGATAAACAAATAAGAGACGCAGAGCTACAGTTAAAACTGGCAGCAGTCCAACAAGCAGCCGCACCTTCTCCGAACAGTGAGTACAGCACAGCAGACGCAAGGAAGATTCCGTTTAGCGCTTTTAAAGCTTTTGATGAAAAGGACTGTGAGATTGATAACTTCCTGGCGGATTTTGAGCGACAATGTAACCTGCACCGAATAGCTAGAAGAGAGTGGGTTGCAATATTGTCAGGCAAACTGTCAGGCAAAGCTTCTGATGCTTTCCAGACCGTGCCAGATCAGGATATCCATAGCTACGCCAGGGTTAAAGAAGCGCTCCTGGCTCGTTATGCAGTAACCCCAGAGTCCCACCGACAGAATTTCAGGGACTCACGCAAAACCACGAAAGACTCTTATGCGGAATGGGCATGCCAGTTGTCCCGGTCGGCCTCTAACTGGGCTAACAGCAGCCAGGCCACCACCGCAGAGGACATTTTGCAACTAATGCTCCTGGAGCAATTTTACAATCACATCCAGACGGACGTCAAAGACTGGGTGAGAGATCGCAGGCCCATGACTCTACCAGAGGCCGCTAAGTTGGCGGATGAATATGCAGATACTCGCAAGACGAACCAGGTCACACCACGGGTACAACCTCCACGACCAACGGTGCCCTCACACCCACCAGCCACTAGATACCAACCACCTAACAGACCGATGACATCTAGCCCTCGCTATCCACGCCAGGAGGACAACGAACAACGCTGCTTCCGGTGCAAACAGCTGGGTCACTTCAAGCAGAATTGCCCCATGAATGACAACACCAGGTCAAATTGGTCTCAACCTGGGTACCGCCCACCAGCAGCAGCCCATTGTGTAGACTCGGCTTGGGATCCCCAGGAGCTGGGTCGGGAAGAACCATTGGGCACCCCTTACGAAGCCCTCATGGTACAATCTGCTATTACGGACAACAGGGAACACCATTGTCAGCTGGTCATGGGCTCCAGCCCTGAGCCGGAGGGGCCCTGGAGGGCGCTGGGCAGAAAGAGGCACCGCCGGCCACCCTTCAAGAAGAAGAGGTCCTGGAAGCCGTATAACAAGCTGACCTGGGAGGAGAAGAAGCGACTGGAGGAGAGGGAGTCGCAGCGGGCGTCCCAGATGCGGGCCGAGATGTTCGCCAAGGGCCCACCGGTGGCCCCTTACACCACCACCCAGTTCCTGATGATGAAGGACCATGTGGAGAGCCTGCAGGACATGAGCAAGCAGGAGCTGATCTGTGAGTACATGGAGCTGGAGGAGTGCATAAGCCGCATGGAGGAGGAAAACAACCACCTGAGGTCACAGCAGGCTGACCCCCCCAGGCTCCATGAACTGGAGATGGAGCTGGAGAAGCTCCAAGAGGAGAACCGGCGGCTGCGGAGGGAGCAGGGGGTGGCTGACCTTATGGGGCTCTGATTCCCCTCCCCCCCCGGACTCTGAGCACCAGTGCTACAGCATTTCAACAAATATAACTTTTTCTTTTTATGAATCTCCTGTGATTGTCACTTCAGAGCCATAACCTGCCCCCTCCCATAGCGGGACACCTAGACGGCGGCGCACAGACTCATTCGCTGTCTTCACACTGACTTCTGGTGACTTTGCAGATCGCACAAAGACTTGGGGACTGACCGGCGTGTGATCTGACGACCCGGTGACATACCTGAGTCTGAAGCAGTTGCCAAGGGAGGTCAGTCATGCCAAACGGAGTTAACCTCGGACTAAAAGCTCTGAACCCGTCAACCCTACTGGACCAGGAAAGGTCCAACCGGGTTTGCCGGAGCAGGGAGAAAAAGGGGGGCCATTGTGATGCATTTGCCTATATGTCTCAGTTTACTGCTCCCTGCTAGCCATATGGGTAGAGGTAGAAAGGAATTTCATGTGTGATTCATTCCTCTGACAGGTTATTGACGTGCTAATGTCCCCTCACTATTCTAAAGGTTAATTGATCTATTGTGTTGTGTGAAGAAGATCTGTGTTTACCCTTAAAAGATGTGTATTGTATCATCAGGCTAAATGATTAGAGAAGTAGTATGTTAATTATTCTGATTGCTTCAGTGTATTAATTAACTCCACTGATGTCTTTATCTAAAGAAACGTGTCTGCATGGTCGGCTCCGACTTGTCTCCTATAATCTGTATGGGAAACCCCACTGTGTGAGGGGGGGCGTTCCTAACAGGTTGTAACCACATATAAGCTGTGTGTTATAACATTAAAGTGTCTTGTTCTAGCAGTAAGCCTGGACTAATGTGTGGCTTAATGGGCGATCTCAGGGATATTCCTCCTAGTGGAATATTGGGGTGATGTTCTTATGGAAGAAGGGAATCTTTGACGGGGATATCATACCGATACCGTCACAGTGGTCACTGACATAACATACACATAACAAAATGTGGAAAAAGTGAAGCGCTGTGAATACTTTGGGTACACTTAGGTTTTTTATTGCCTTAGTGTTTAAGGTAGGAACATTTCAGCCTTTAGAACCACTTGCATGCTCAGTAATGTCAATCATAATTCCATAATGCTGAACTGGGATATTGTATTCCTATGCCTTCTTTCTGATAATGCCATAGAATGTGATTCTTTAACAGTGATTATACAGTTGCAATAAAAAGTATGTGAACCCTTTTGGAATTATGTGGATTTCTGCACAAATTGGTCATAAAATGTGATCTGATCTTCATCTAAGTCACAACAATAGACAATCACAGTCTGCTTAAACTAATAACACACAAATAATTAAATGTTACCATGTTTTTATTGAACACACCATGTAAACATTCACAGTGCAGGTGGGAAAAGTATGTGAACCCTTGGATTTAATAACTGGTTGAACCTCCTTTGGCAGCAATAACTTCAACCAACTGTTTCCTGTAGTTTCAGATCAGACGCGCACAATGGTCAGGAGTAATTCTTGACCATTCCTCTTTACAGAACTGTTTCAGTTCAGCAAGATTCTTGGGATGTCTGGTGTGAATCGCTTTCTTGAGGTCATGCCACAGCATCTCAATCGAGTTGAGGTCAGGACTCTGACTGGGCCACTCCAGAAGCGTATTTTCTTCTGTTTAAGCCATTCTGTTGTTGATTTACTTCTATGCTTTGGCTCGTTGTCCTGTTGCACAACACCCATCTTCTGTTGAGCTTCAGCTGGTGGACAGATGGCCTTAAGTTCTCCTGCAAAATGTCTTGATAAACTTGGGAATCATTTTTTCCTTCGATGATAGCAATTCGTTCAGGCCCTGATGCAGCAAAGCAGCCCCAAACCATGATGCCCCCACCACCATACTTCACAGTTGGGATGATGTTTTGATGTTGGTGTGCTGTGCCTCTTTTTCTCCCCACATAGTGTTGTGTGTTTCTTTCAAACAACTCAACTTTGGTTTCATCTGTTAACAGAATATTTTGCCAGTACTGCTGTGGAACATCCAGGTGCTCTTGTGCAAACTGTAAACGTGCAGCAATGTTTTTTTTTGGACAGCAGTGGCTTCCTCTGTGGTATCCTCTCATGAAATCCATTCTTGTTTAGTGTTTTACATATCGTAGATTCGCTAACAGGCATGTTAGCATATGCCAGAGGCTTTTGTAAGTCTTTAGCTGACACTCTAGGATTCTTCTTCACCTCATTGAGCAGTCTGCGCTGTGCTCTTGCAGTCATCTTTACAGGACGGCCACTCCTAGGGAGGGTAGCAGCAGTGCTGAACTTTCGCCATTTATAGACAATTTGTCTTGCCATGGATTGATGAACAGCAAGGCTTTGGAGATATTTTTTATAACCCTTTCCAGCTTTATGCAAGTCAATAGTTCTTGATCGTAGGTCTTCTGAGAGCTCTTTTGTGCGAGGCATCATTCACATCCGGCAATGCTTCTTGTGAAAAGCAAACCCAGAACTGGGGTGTGTTTTTATAGGGCAGGGCAGCTGTAACCAACACCTCCAATCTCATCTCATTGATTGGACTCCAGTTGGCTGACACCTCCCTCTAATTAGCTCTTGGAGATGTCATTAGTCTAGGGGTTCACATACTTTTTCCACATGCACTGTAAATATTTACATGGTGTGTTCAATAAAAACATGGTAACATTTAATTCTTTGTGTGTTATTAGTTTAAGCAGACTGTGATTGTCTATTGTTGTGACTTAGATGAAGATCAGATCACATTTTATGACCAATTTGTGCAGAAATTTGTGCACAATATAATTCCAAAAGGGTTCACATACTTTTTATTGCAACTGTATAAGATATTAAAGTGATCAGGTTACCCGTATGCCTGAATTAATATATTCTTTTTTCTTTACTTTTTAAAAAGTTATATTTTTAAGATATAAACCAAGAGAAAGTGACTAGCCATACAAAGTCTTTCATAAAAAAAGATGAAATGGGCAGTACTGCCACAGGCCCGAGATCACCACAATGGCACACACTATGTACAATGTTATCCATATTATATCCATGATTATTGTTGAATAAATCATACTGAGAAAATGGACAATCAGAAAGAAAGATATGTTCAACCCACCACGTAACAATTATATGACAAATGCACAGCTCGTATTAACTAGTGCAGATTGATAAACAAGAAAGAAAGGGGAGGTAAAAGACAGAAAGTAAAACAAAAAAGGGGGGGGGGAGAATATAGAGAATATAGAGAGAAAAGATAGGAAAGAGGAGAAACACTGAGTTCTGAGCACATGAGACAGCAGGCAATACTAAAGAGCAATACAGGCAATGAATGGGGAGATCAATGACAAAATAAAAGGTTTGGCTTTTTTTGATCAAATGTCAAACACATCACTGGTCCCATTGACTCTTACATTTACAGCATATTATATAGGGAGTGGGACCCACATTTTAAAGAACAGAAAATCTAGACATGTAGTGAATGTTGGTAAATGCAACTCTATTCAGCAAACATGCAGCTTAATCTGGCCAGAATACACATTTTAACAATAATAATAATAAATAACCCGTTGGGCAAATGTGTGGTGAATAAATCAGAAGAAATCAATAAATAGATAATTTGCTGCTTAATAAATGCGACCCATAATGTTTTCCTGAATTATCTAGTGTTGCCTTATGCCTTGAGATACTAAGTAAAAAGCATAGTAAAGGCTTGGTAAATTGTGCATAAACATTTGGCCTTTAGTACTGTGGAATCATATAAATGTTTGTTGATATAAAATAATATATAAAAAAGACATCAAACAAAACTGGCTGTACTATATTAGCCAGATTCAGGTAGAGCGGCGTATGTTTAAGCGGGCGTAGCGCAGCTCATATGCGCTACGCCGACGTAAAATAGAGAGGCAAGGCCAGTATTCACAAAGCACTTGCTCCCTAAGGGCCTAATCCACAAAAACCGGCCGTAACTTAACTTTTGCCATTTAAGTAACACCGCCGCAAAATCTCTACCTAAGTGCCTGATCCACAAAGCACTTACCTAGAAATTTTCAGCGGTGTAACTTAAATCCGTCCGGCGCAAGGCGTGCCTAATCGAATGGGGCGAGTCCCATTTAAATTAGGCGCGCTCCCGCGCCAGACGTACTGCGCATGCTTCCGACGTTATTTTCCCGACGTGCTTTGCGCGGATTTACATTGCGCCGGGTTTTGAGAATCGCGACGGGCGTAAAAAAAAAAAAAAAAAAAGAGTTGCGGCGGGAAATTAAAAAAAAAAAATGACAGCGACGCGGGATAGAAGGGTATACTTTTACAAGGTGTAAACAGTTTACACTTTGTAAAAGCAGCCCTAATTTTGCGACGGCAAACTAATACTTACGGAGAAAAAACGAAGCGTAAAAGCTTTGTGGATCTCCGTAAGTGCTAATTTGCATACCCGACGCTGGATTTCGACGAGAAATGCCCCCAGCGGCGGCTGCGGTACTGCATCCTAAGATCTGACAGTGTAAGTCCCTTACACATGTCGGATCTTCTGCCTATCTATGTGAAACTGATTCTGTGGATCAGTTCCATAGATAGAAACAGGGATACGACGGCGTATCAGTAGATACGCTGGCGTATCCCTTTTGTGGATCAGGCCCTAAGTTACGTCGGCGTATCGTAAATGGGCCGGCGTAAGCCCGCCTAATTCAAATTAGGAAGGTAGTGGGCGTGTTGTATTAAAATTAGCCGTGACCCCATGTAAATGACTTCCCGAACGAACGGGGCATGCGCGCGCATGCTCAGAATCACGGCGAATTTACGCCCTAAGATACGACGACTCAATGGCAACGACGTGAACGTAACCTACGCCCACCCCCAATCACGTACGACTTACGCATACAACGTAAAATCCGACGGCAGTTCCAACGTCCATACCCTACACGACTTAGACCAACTATTTGGTGGTTTATCTTTACGACCGGACGTATGCCTTACGTAAACGACGTAGCTTACTGCGACGAGCGCTAGTACGTTCGTGAATCTGCGTATCTCGCTCAGTTACATATTCGACGCGTAAATCAACAGAAGCGCCCCTTGCAGCCA
The DNA here is from genome assembly GCF_905171775.1 of Rana temporaria. Lineage (NCBI taxonomy): Eukaryota > Metazoa > Chordata > Amphibia > Anura > Ranidae > Rana > Rana temporaria. Next base: position 128,715,167 of record NC_053496.1, read on the forward strand.
GCGTAAATATGCACCCAATATACGACGGCATTGGAGACTTACGTCGGTCGTATCTTGCCACAATTCAGGTGTATCTGATTTAGAGAATCAGCGCATAGATACGACGGCGTACATTTGGACTTACGACGGCGTATCAGTAGATACGTCGGCGTAAGTCTTTGGGAATCTGGCCCTTAGTTTTTATCTTTGCTTAAAGCAGAACTAAACTCTCTTAATCAACATTTCCTATTTATAATTCTTATGCTGTTAGCATTAGTTAATAGATACGAAGGTACATAATTTTTTCTTGTTTTATTTTATTTATTTATTTTACATTTCTTCAGTTGCTTCCTTGTTTCTAGCCTAGGCCAAAATGCATCCCAGTCATGAGTCTTCATGGGCATTTTTTTCTTTCATCTGGAGGAGGAGAGGAGGGGCTTTCTCAGCTAAGCCCAGCCTCATGTCTGTATGTCTGAGCTAAGGGCAGATGGATTCCAGGAAGTAAATGCTACATAAATCATCTGCCCTTACATAACATGGCTGCAGCTAGAAATGATAGGCAGGTGTTTTCCAAAAGGGATTTCTCAAAAAAAAAAAAAAGCATTGAGACATGAATATTAAAAACAAATTACCGGTAAATAGCTTTTTCGGTTTTTGGTGCTCAGATACCGTTTAGTTCTGCTTTAAGTTACTAAGTTAGCACAGATGTCACATTCATTTCCATGGGTTTCCACTCTCCCTGATGGACATCTCCACAGTGGACAGGGTAGGAGTTGGGAATTATGATAAGTAGATCTCACTATTGGAATAATAATGGCAGTAAGAACATGGAAATTTTTGTTTTTACTAGCCCTGATGAAGGGGGTATCTTTGGACTCTCAAAACCTGATGGATTGTCCCCTTGACTTTTACGGGAATAAAGTTGTATCTAGACTGCTTAGCAGTGACGTGGCGCTTCATTTTATATTTTTATTACATTACACTACAAGCCAATGAGACCACTGAAATCCTCTGGGATGTAGTAAGTGCCTGCCCGGAAACCCAATCATTTACATTAAAATCCATATTTTAGGATGGCAATACCAATAAGATAACCATATGGGTCCTATGGTATTTTTCCACTTTCCTCAGTTTTCATGTTTTTGAATTGACCTCCTAAAGACATGAATAAATACATATGCACAAGAATGTTTTAGTCGTATAATGCATGATCGGACCTTTGTCCGACCAAATTCACATCGGAATTCCAATGGAATTCCATCGGAGGAAAAGAGAATATGTTCTCTATGTAAACTCTGATGGAATTCCTTGGAATTTCCGATGGAATTACTCCGATGGAGCATACACACTGTTGGAATTTCCGATGGAAAAAGTCTGTCAGACTTTTTCCATCGGAAATTCCGATTGTGTGTACGGGGCATAAGCAGTGGCGGTTCGTCCATAGAGGGCGCTGGAGCGCCGCCCCCTCTGGCTCTCACCGCCACTGAGTGAAATAACATAGATTCATGCATTGCACGAATCTATGTTATTTTCGCCGCTGTTATTCAGATGGTCGGCGCTCAATGTCCGGCCATCTGAATAACGCCAGCTGGTTGGCTGTAGGGAAATGTCTATCAAAGCCAACGGCTCTGATAGGCTTTCCCAATACAGCCGGAAGCTTATTCTCGGAGCGCACAGACTGTACGCCCCTTGAATAAGATGACAGGCGTCTCAGCCAATCACGTTGGCCGGTTCTGGCTACCTGTAACCTGATTGGCTGAGACGCCTGTCAGTCATCGAGGGCGGGAGAAGACATCGTGGGACGTGGATGCCTGACTCCAGTAAAGGTAAGTGCCGGGCAGGGGTGGGGAAGAAAGCAATTTACAGGGCACAGTGGGGACAATTGGCACAGCGGCAACCATTAAAGGGCACAGTGGCTGCGTTTAATGGCATGGCACAGTGGTGACAATGGATGGCACAGTGGCTACGTTTAATGGCATGGCACAGTGGTGACAATGGATGGCACAGTGGCTGCGTTTAATGGCATGGCACAGTGGTGACAATGGATGGCACAGTGGCTGCATTTAATGGCATGGCACAGTGGTGACAATGGATGGCACAGTGGCTGCGTTTAATGGCATGGCACAGTGGTGACAATGTATGGCACAGGGGCTGCGTTTAATGGCATGGCACAGTGGTGACAATGTATGGCACAGTGGCTGCGTTTAATGGCATGGCACAGTGGTGACAATGGATGGCACAGTGACTGCGTTTAATGGCATGGCACAGTGGTGACAATGTATGGCACAGTGGCTGCGTTTAATGGCATGGCACAGTGGTGACAATGTATGGCACAGTGGTGACAATGGATGGCACAGTGGTGACAATGGATGGCACAGTGGCTGCGTTTAATGGCATGGCACAGTGGTGACAATGTATGGCACAGTGGCTGCGTTTAATGGCATGGCACAGTGGTGACAATGGATGGCACAGTGACTGCGTTTAATGGCATGGCACAGTGGTGCGAATTGATGGCACAGTGGTGCGAATTGATGGCACAGTGACTGCGTTTAATGGCATGGCACAGTGGTGCGAATTGATGGCACAGTGGCTGCATTTGATGGCATGTAACAGTGGCTGCGTTTGGGCACAGCGAGACTGCAATTTTTTTTTTTCCTTTGCGCCCCCCCAAAAATTTTGAGCACCAGCCGCCACTGGGCATAAGTGTAGTCCGAAGATTAAAAGAGTTCTTTAGGCAATCTATTATTGCCAGTTAAAGAGCAAAAATGAAACTATACCTATGTAAAATATAAAAACTCAGACTGGTTAACGTCCTACACTGTATCTTGCATTACATACTGCGCTGTTTTTTTGTTTGTTCTTTTTTTACCAACAATACTGCTGGCAATATTGTAAATTTTAAGCAGAGATTAATTTCCTCTGGACTTTCCTGGAATTTGATTCCAAAAGAGTCAACTAATACTGTGATCACAGCTGCCTAGCAATCAAGTGGATAACTGCTATGGAAATGAAAGCACTGCTTTTCTGTGGAGATGAATGAGGTCTGATGATTAGTTGCTTTGACGCTCTCAGTTAACATACATCTGGATGGATTTTCAAAAATAAGCTGACTGTGTCAGAAGAAAATAGTTATCCTATACAAACTGGCTATGTGGTGGCATCAATGGATCATCTTAAGAACTGAACTGTCAGTAGTTAATTTCAACAACCAATTTGTGGTCATTTATTGTTGGCATGCCTTGGTTTTAAACCACCGAAAAGCAAGAGAAACACTTAACTAAACTTACGTAATATAACTGTGAAGCACAGCAGTAGTTTAAAGAAGGTCTGCTGTGCATATATTGCAAGGAATTTGCAAACCGTAATTAAAGAAGCTACCTGGAGACATTAGCAGCTTTTCCTATGAGCTGTTAACATTATTAAAAATTGGATCCAATGGGAGGTACTGAAGGAAAGATTAGATAAATCCACCATTAGTTCTTTAATACTGTAAATCTGAATGTATTAATGCTTAAATATATGCTACATCCAACATACCAAAGTACACTGTGAACAAAAATGAATTGACATTCCTTGTTTCTAATGCCCCGTACACACGATCGGGATTCCCGGCGGTAAAAAGTCCACCGGGACTCCCATAGGGAAAACCGAGAACCTGATCGGTCACTTTCCCCTTGTACACACCAGAGGTTTTCCCATCTGGAAAAATGTGGTAAGAGCTTTGGCCAGGAATCCCGGCCGTGTGTATGCTCCACCGCAGTGTTTCCAGGGAAACTGCTGGGAAAAAGACTGCCAGGAAAACTGGTCGTGTGTACGAGGCATGACACTCTTCTGAGCAGGGTTTCTCAAACAGGGTTCTGCTGATGGCAACCAAAGCAACGAAATATAGCCTCTTAAGGGAGGCTTCACCAATTTCCACTCTTGGGATATGCATTATATGTCTCCACAGGGCTTTTTTTCAGGTGGAACTTGGTGGAACTCATTTCCACCATTTCCATCATCCCTGGCTCGAATTCTTTGTTGCCTGCTCACCACACCCCAGAAGTCTGGTTTCTGTGTTTAAAAGTGACAGTTCTGCACTCTGTGTGTAACCCCCCTGAACTCTGCACTCTGTATGTAATGCAATCCTGGTGTTTAATGCCCCTTTAAGACCCTCTTACTTTTCGTGAAATTTGAATTACCACACCCACTATTTGATGTGATTTGGAGGGTGTGTGTGGGTGGAGGGGTTTTAAGGGGTTGTGATTGAGTTCCAGCACCTATTGTTAGAGAAAAAAAGCCCTGTTTCCTGACAGACTCCATGGCAGACTACGTGTGGGTTAACCCCGCCTCCTCTCTACTGCTATAGGACCCCCTACCCATAAATTTGAGCTCACCTCCATGGATGGTGTTCCTTTTTTGTCCTCCTCACATGGACCATCATCATGCGATTCCCAGGGCCCAGCTAAGAGCGGGCGAGTGGTTTCGGGCAGTTTGTTACCCCTATGGTGGAAGGGATGTGGCCCAGTGTACCAGAATGGACGTGGAGCTTTTTATTTCCATGGCAGCGTTTTTGTGTGTATGTCTGTCTTAATTGTTTTTCCGTATGCCCCATATTGTCTATTTCGTGGCGGCATCCCGGAGCCTCGACCTCACTTGGGCAAGGTAAGCCCCGTCTTGTGGGGGTTTGCTACTTGAAACCTCTTAAAGGGGACATTTAAAAAAAAATATATAAAAATAATAATTTTAATTCATTTATTTATTTTGGTATACTTCCTTAGCCTAAGTAGTGTCCTTTGATTCCTGTCACCGTGTTTTCTCCCGCATTATGGACTCGTCTTCACCGCCGGTATGTGCGGAGGGGGTAGGGGGATGGTGGAATATATTGTTTTTCAATTATGGTTGCTAACTGTGTTTACTGGTTACCTTCCTTCCCCTCCCTCTGTCTGTACTGTTTTCATTACAGCCCGGCTGAATCTGTTCATCGGTCACAAGACAGGGACCTTGCCGGGCCACAAGACCATCATCAGTCATCTTCCAAGTCCAGACGGGACACCCCGTCTGGGTCCCACCGTCTCAGGGGACACTCACATTCCCCCTCCAAGTATAGGAGATGTTCCCATTCCTCCTCTAGTCACCGCTACCATCACTACGATAGTCGCTCTGGCCATAGAGCATGCTGGGGATTTAAAATTAGAATCCCGGAGGGCAAATCGATATGCGACTCATGTTATGCCCGAGCGGTCGGTGAGAAAGAGACGGAAAAAACAAAATCTTGAGTCTCTTGTTAAACGTGTGGTGCAACAGTCTATGAGGGAATTAGACACCCCCCACACGAGGAGCCTGTCCACCACCTTGTCAGGCTCCCTTTCCACTTCCCTCCAAACTGAAAGATGTTTTTGAGGAAGAATGGAGCAAAGGGGATAAGAAAGTTTCAATGCTGAACAAAACTTCAAAACTCTATCCCTTTAAAGCTGAGGATGTAAAACATCTAGAAAATGCTCCCCTTGTGGATGCAGCAGTAATGCGCCTAGTGAAGCATGTCACCCTTCCGCTAGAGGATACAGCATCTTTTAAAGATGGCCTGGAACGCAAAATAGATCAAGATCTCAAAAGGATCTATAACTTGGCTGGAATGGCCTGCAAACCAGCCCTGGCACTTGCAGTCACGTCCAAGGCTATGGAGGCCTGGGTTGAAAACGTGGATTCCGTTCTGAGAAGAGTGTCAGAAGATCTAGCTCAAGGATCGGCAGTAGAAGAGCTTACATTGGCGGTTGCTTTTTTGGGGGAGGCATCGATTGACTTCATTCGCCTGATGGCCAGATCGATGTTGTCTTCAGTCACAGCCAAACGGGCTTTGTGGTTGCGTCCCTGGCTTGCTGACCCAGCCTCTAAGCAGGCATGGTGTAAAATTCCCTTTGAGGGGTCATCCTTGTTCGGTAACAAATTGTATAATGCTATTTCTAAGGCCACAGGCGGGAAGTCGGGGTTCCTCCCCAGGACAGGCGGCCGTTTAACCAAAGAAGGCCTCAGCGTAGGCGCAGTACAGAGCGCTCGAGGGAAGCACGCTCCTATAAACCCGGACGGGATTTCAGGAGAAGCTGGAACTGGAATAGAGGACAGCCTTCCTTTCAGAAGTCCGCCAAGAAGCAGACACCTGCTGGATGTGAGCCAACAAAATCTTTTTGAGATTGGGCCCGCCCAGGCGGGTCGGGTAGGGGCTCGCTTACATCATTTCCGGCACGTCTGGGTGGCCTCGATCTCAGATTATTGGACCATCAAAACGGTCTCCACAGGCCACACTTGGTCCTTCACCAAAGTTCCTTCCCACAGACCAATGTCCACGACACTACCACGATCGGAAGAAAAATGACAAGTTCTACTGTCATACGTAAATGCTCTGAAAAATCAAGGAGCAGTGGTGCCCGTACCGAAGAACGAGGAATTCCAAGGGGTATACTCCCCTCTATTTCTAGTGCAAAAAAAGAATGGCTCTTGGCGCCCGGTGATAGACCTTACGTTCCTCAACAAGTTCATAAGGCATGAGAAATTCAAAATGGAATCACTTTCGACCATCCAGAAAATAGTCCAACCAGGCGACTGGTTAATCTCCATAGATTTAAAGGACGCATACTTTAATGTTCCAGTGCCGGAAGTTTTCCACAAATACCTTTGGTTCCAGGTCGGTCAAGAGCACTTACAGTTTGTATGTCTTCCGTTTGGAAAAAACTCTTGGAGAGGTCGTCAATCCGAAGTCCTGTTGGCAGTAGTGTCCCTTATCAGAACAAAAGGGGTACAACTGTACCACTACCTGGACGACCTGTTGGTATCTCAAGACAGGCAACTACTTCTAGTTCACAAGTGATTTTCACACTATTGGAATTCAGGTGGCTCCTAAACCGAGAGAAAAGCTAGCTAGAACCGACCCAGTGCCTAATTTGCCCAGTTCAACACCATAGAGAACACCATCTCTCTTCCAGAAGAAAAGATCCCAGTCATTCGGGAAAGGATCTCTCTAGCCCTAGACTCCTCACACCTGAGAGCTTCGCAGTGCCTAAAGATAATTGGCACAATGGTGGCCACAGCCCCTATGGTCAAATGGGCAATGTGGAGGCTTTCTCCCTTCCAAGCGGGCTTCCTTCAGCAATGGAGGTCGGAAGACATGAGTCAGTGGATTCGGATCACTCAGTTGATGAACAGTCTCCTTTGGTGGCTCCAACGCAAATACCTGTTGACATGCCACTCTCTTCTTCCCATCCAATGGGTGCCTGTTACTTCTGATGCCAGCAATGCAGGCTGGGGGGCCCATTGTGGTCAAGAACTGGCACAAGGCAAGTGGGATGCCCGGCTCCATATTCCAGGTTCAAACGTTCTGGAGCTTTGTGCGGCATGGTGTGCCCTTCAATCCTTTTCCCATCTCCTGAAAAGGAAATCAGTCCTATTCAAGATGGACAACACCACAGCTGTGGCGTATGTGAAGAGACAAGGGGGCACTCGGAGTTCTGCTCTTAGAGGTCGAGCCCATCTTGACCTGGGCTCAAAGGAACCTGCTCAATCTGTCAGCAGTCTTCATTCCAGGGGAGCAGAACATTCAAGCGGACTTCTTGTCTCGCAACAGTCTAGACAACAACGAATGGTCACTGCATCCACAGACCTTCAAGTGGATCCTATCGTTGGAAATCGATCTCGAGGTGGATCCGTTTGCATCCCCCTGCAACCACAAACTCAACAAATACAACACTCGAGTCCGTTGAAGTCAAGCTTTTGGAGTAGATGCTTTAACGAATCAGTGGAACTTCAACAGGGTGTATGCCTACCCTATACCGGCCGATCATTCTAAAATTACTTCAGAGGCTTTAATTGGAGATGATCAAAGTGGTGACAATAGCACCCTACTGGCCGAGCAGGCCGTGGTTTCCCCTCCTGAACCAGATGAGCTTCCGAGACCCGTTGCCTCTTCCTCTCAGACTGGACCTTCTTTCTCAGGGGGCGACCCTGCACCCCTGTCCAGCGATACTGAGACTAATGGTCTGGTTCTTGAGAGGGAGAGGCTAGAGTCTCTCGGCTGTGCTTCGAAAGTTATTTCTACCCTCATGAGTTCCAGAAAGCCTAGTACCAACAGAGTCTACAGTAGAATATGGGCCAAGTTTGTTAACTTTTCTACTTTGACAGGAAGATCATGCAGAGACCCTGGAGTCCAAGACATCCTCAGTTTTCTCCAGTCTGGCCTGGATCTTCCTCTATCGGTTAGTTCCCTTAGAGTGCAAGTATCGGCTCTGTCAGCCTTTTCGGGAACAGCATGGGCCCACCCACTGATAAGACAATTCTTTCATGGGGCATCGAGACTCAGACCTCAGAGGAAACCTAGATTCCCAAAATGGGATCTTCAACTCGTTCTTGATGCATTATCAATTCTAAACAACAAAGATCTTTCATTGAAGGACTTTTTGGTGGCCATCACCTCAGCCAAAAGGGTATTGGAGATTAGCTTTTTGGGATGTCAGGAACCTTTTCTGACTTTCTTTACGGACCGGGTGGTCCTTATTCCCATGCTTGGTCCAAGCCAAAAGTTACTTCCGTGTTTCACGAAAACCAGGAGATAGTGCTTCCTACATTCAAGTCTCCAGAATCTATGGATGTACATCCTTTGGATGTGGGTGAAACACTGAGAGAATGCTTATGAGTCACTTCGTCTTTCAGATGTTCCAATCATCTGTTCTTATTACACTCTGGCAGCAACAGGTGTAAGCTTGTTGAATAGCTTGAACAATCCAGGCCGCTATTGTTCTTGAGGAAGCACGTCTCCTGTAGTCCAAGGGAGGGGGCAAGCACAACACTCCACACCAGGGAGAAAGCCTTGCATTACTGTGTGGAGTTATAGACAGAAGAACAGGAAGTGAGGATTTCTCAGAAGAAATAAGGACATTTAAAAGCAAAATGGAAGGATGAGGTAAGTGAAGGAGGACTGCACTAAGGTAAAGGAAGCTATTTAGGAGAAAAAATATGTTACCTTTACGACCCCTCTAAGAATGGCATGGCTGGGCACATCAACTTACCTGTACGTTGCCCTTTAAGCCCAGCACGTGCACACGACCCAGTCCGAAGCTCCGTGACCGCGGCCACGGGACTCGCGGACCCAATCGCCGCTGGAGTCCTGCGATCGGTCCCCAGAGCTGAAGAACGAGGAGAGCAGTGTTAAAAAAACAGCATCCCCGTTCTTCACTGTGGCGCCGTGATCGATCGTGTGTTCCCTTATATAGGGAATCACAATCGATTACGTCACACCTACAGCCACACCCCCCTACAGTTGTAAACACACATGAGGTCACACATAACCCCATCAGCGCCCCCTTGTGGTTAACTCCCAAACTGCAATTGTCATTTTCACAGTAAACAATGCATTTTAAATGCATTTTTTGCTGTGAAAATGACAATGGTCCCAAAAATGTGTCAAAATTGTCCGAAGTGTCCGCCATAATGTCGCAGTCACGAAAAAAATTGCTGATCACCACCATTAGTAGTAAAAAAAAAAATTCATAAAAATGCAATAAAACTATCCCCTATTTTGTAAACGCTATACATTTTGCGCAAACCAACCGATAAACGCTTATTGCGATTTTTTTTAATATTCTTGGGGAATATTTATTATAGCAAAAAGTAAAAAATATAGAATTTTTTTCAAAATTGTCGCTCTATTTTTGTTTATAGCGCAAAAAATAAAAACCGCAGAGGTGATCAAATATCACCAAAATAAATCTCTATTTGTGGGGAAAAAAAGGATGCCAATTTTGTTTGGGAGCCACGTCGCACGACCACGCAATTGTCAGTTAAAGCGACACAGTGCCGAATAGCAAAAACTGGCCGGGTTCTTTAGCTGCCTAAAGGTCCGGGTCTTAAGTGGTTAAGGATGTTTCTGAACCAAGAGAGAATTATAAACACACTGAGAAACCATCTTAAAATTGTAAAAAAATAGACTATTCATTTTCGATTTGAGTTTCTAAAAATGAGTTTTGCCCAAAATGTGAAGTTATAGTACACAGATTGTATTTACTTATCATTTCGTCCTATATCTAAAATGCAAGGAGAACTCATTGTACGATTGTAAGCAGGCACATGCAAATGAACACTTTATTCCACTGCAGTCAGCTGAGCATCCAAAGGTATTGGTTTTATACCATGGATACAGCCTGGATATACAGCCATTTATAACTTGAATGCGGCTATTTAAAGACTGATAGCTGTAAGAATGCAGTGCTCTATTTTATAGTGTTTATCGTGCAGGAATTGGGCGTCCTTTAGATTCAGCTAGCTGAATTTCCGGCATATAAAAAATCCACACAATTTAATACACTTCCATGTTCATTACAATCATAAAATGCATTTCTAAAAACAGCTAGTATAGAGTTGCAAATAAAAGCAGGCTCACTCCTTGAAATTACCTGGATTTCTGCAAGAGCGGTTGCTAAAAATATGATATGACCATAATAATAAAGACTGTCTTATTTAACAAAGGCACACAACTTTTACATTGTCAAATCTTTACTAAACAAATGGTCCTTCCTGGAAATGTCAACCTCTGGGGTAACGGCGTCTTGAATTGAGAGTAATTTAACTTATTTTAATTTATTATTTAAAAAATAAATGTTTTTTTATTTTTTTTATTTGTATATTTGATTTGGCAATAACCTCATGTGATTTGCTGTACAGCAGAGCTCAGAAAAGGAAACTGAGAGCCAGCATTAGCAGCCAATTGGGTATACTGCAGTGTACATGTGATGCCACGGAGCGGGCTGATAGGAGGGGAGTGCAGAGAGAGTCTGTTGCTTCTCCTTTACTATCCAATCGCATGCTGGGGGTAGGGAGGTGATTAAAGCGGAGTTCCACCCAAAAATGGAACTTCCACTTATCCCACTCCTCACCCCCTTACATGCCACATTTGGCATGTAATTTTTTTGGGGGGGGGAGTGGGGGCTTCAGGAGAAGGGGACTTCCTGTCCCACTTCCTCCTTCCGCCGAGGGGCTGCAAAGGCGATTAAGCTTAATCGCCTTTTGGCAGCCCCTCCCTGTAGGCGATCGCCTAGGACACGTGACAGGTCCTAGGCATTCGCCTGTCCAATCAAACAGTGCAGCGCTGGGCCGCGCCGTGCGCGCATGCGCAGTGCCGCTCGCGCATGCGCAGTGGGTGCCCGGCCGCGAAGCTGAAAGCTGTCACGGCCGGGTGCCCACAGTGACAATGAAGACGCCGGCCGGGGAGGGGGGGAGAGGAGCGGAGCCCCGGCTGGCGCGTCGCTGGAACGCTGGAGCAGGTAAGTGTCTGTTTATTAAAAGCCAGCAGCTACACTTTTTGTAGCTGCTGACTTTTAATAAACATAAATATTGGCTGGAACTCCCCTTTAAGCTGTATCACTTAACTGCAATAGTGAAAGATATCATTACCAACCTGCATGTATAACAAATGCTATGTAAATCTCAGGATTGGATGCACAAAAATACAAATCCTTTAGCAGGTAGAACAGCTCCTGGGCCAGATTCAGATACAAGATACGCCATCGTATCTCTGAGTGCGGGCCGTCGTATCTATGCGCCTGATTCAGAGAATCAGTTACTCATAGATTTCCCTAAGATCCGACAGGTGTAAGTGTCTTACACCGTCGTATCTTAGGCTGCATATTCACGCTGGCCGCTAGGTGGCGCTTCCGTATAGTTACGCGAGGAATATGCAAATTAGGTATTCACACCGATTCAGAAACGTACGTCCCGCCGGCGCATTTTTTTTACGTCGTTTACGTTAGGCTTTTTTTGGCGTATAGTTACCCCTGCTATATGAGGCATAGCTAATGTTAAGTATGGCCGCCGTTCCCACGCCGAGTTTTGAAATTTTACGTCGTTTGCGTAAGTCGTTCGCGAATAGGGCTGTACGTCATATACGTACCTGTCAAATCCAATACGTCCTAGCGGCGTACTTTAGAGCAATGCACACTGGGATATTTTACGGACAGCGCATGACCGTTCAAAAAAAACTTCAAAAACGCGGGGTCAAGTCAAATTAAAATAAAACACGCCCCCAACAACCCCATTTGAATTAGGCGGAATTACGCCGCCACACATACGTTACGCCACTGTAACTAAGGGCGCAAGTTCTTTCTGAATACAGAACTTGCGCCCAAAGTTACAGTGGCGTAACGTATCGGAGATACGCTACGCCAGCAGAAAGATCTGCTGATCTTTCTGAATCCAGCCCCCTGTGTATACATTTCTGCAATGAGGATCCTTTACATTTGCCTGTTTTATAGCACTGTGTTCCATTAAAGTATATTATTTTTTTTTTGCTGTCACAATGTACAGTATAAGATTTCTTATCATCTGTACCCAGTCTTGCCACACAGAGTTAATCCAGCTCTGTGCAATCCTCTTTTCTTTTTTCAGTGAGATAAACGGACAAACAGGAGAAAACTTTTTGTCCGTTCTGCCCCCTTGCTGTGAATGACAGGTTATTTACATATGTCATGCACTAGCTTGAGACAGGCATTATTTTTTTATTACCACCCCCACTCCATTTCTGAAGTCATGTGGTTACTTTTCTGGATTTTGACTGGATGTTACTGATCATAGCAGAATTTAGTGTAAGGAATACACAGGAGAAAATGCATGTTGACAAGGGGAGTGTAGAGGTGGGCGGGGAGTCTACTGACATCACGACTCCACCCACCGAGCCCCAGACAACAGATCCACCCACAGAATCTGGAGTTTTTCAGTTCTTATAACAGACAGAGGGGAGACATTTGACAGGTAAGGATACATGCAGGAGGCATCTATATCCCTATAGATCAGCACTATGGCAGTAGTTTAGAATGGACGAGAGTGGCTTTACATCCACTTTAAGTCAACCCATTCATTTAGGCTCCATTTTCATGGGAATTTAGCCACACTGTGAATCCCAGTGGCAAGATTCTACTGATTCCTACAGCTAGGATTGACAGTTGTGCATTGGATAGCTGTGCCAAGTACCAGGGCAGGGTCATCCAGTACCCAGGGCTAGGATGCAGAATTTCCCTCCCTCTTTAATAATACATGCTGTAGAATTGGTGTACCGCCCTGCGTCCATTTTTTGCCTGTTTGTTTTACTGGGCCCAGGGCAACGTCCTCTCCTGATCAACACTTGTACCAGCCCTGGCTGCGGCCATTGGGCCAATATACTGTAATTCTTTACAGTGGAATTTGAAGAATGAGTAAATGCCCATGGAAATGGAGCCTAAAGGCCCGTACACACGATCGGATTTTCCGACAACAATTGTGTGATGGCAGGGTTTTTGTCGGAAAATCCAACCATTTGTACACTCCATCGGACAATTTTTGTCAGAATTTCCAACAACAAATGTGGGATAGCATGCTCTCAAACATTTCGACAACTAATGTGTTCCGTCGGATTATCAGATCGTGTGTACGCATGCTCCGAACCAATGCCAACCATAAGACTACATTAGCAAAACTTGCCCAAAGGGAGGCGCTAAAGAACAGAAAAAACACATCGTTTTGTGTATGTTGGCTGAAAAAGTTCTGTTGTCTGTATGCAGAAAAAGTTCACTGCCAACGCCCTTTGCACAAAATTCCATGGATTTGGCCGATGAAAATCTAATTGTGTGTATGAGGCTTTAGAATGAACACACAGCAACAGAGCAAAGACCAGACCTGTAACTTTTTTATAACGTCTTCAACCTGCTGCTCAACCAGGCCATTTTTTTGCGATACGGCACTGCGTCCTTTTAACTGACAATTACACGGTCGTGCGACGCTGTACTCAAACAAAAGTGATGTCCTTTTTTTCCCACAAATAGAGCTTTCTTTTGGTGGTATTTGATCACCTGCGGTTTACATTTTTTTTTTTTTTAAAACACAATATATTTTACTTTTTGCTATAATAAATATCCCAATTTTTTAAGAAACTATTTTTTTTTCTTCAGTTTAGGCCGATATGTATTCTACATATTTTTGGTAAAAAAAACCAAAAAAAAACGCAATAAGTGTATATTGATTGGTTTGCGCAAAAATTTGTGTCTACAACATAGGGGATAGATTTATGGCATTATAAATTATTATTTATTTTTTTACTAGTAATGGCGGTGATCAGCGATATTGCGGCGAACAGATCGGACACTTTTGACACATTTTTGGGACCAGTGACAATTATACAGCGATTAGTGCTATAAAAATGCACTGATTACTGTATAAATGTCACTAGCAGGGAAAGGGTTAACACTAGGGGGCGATCAAGAGGTTAACTGTGTTTCCTAGGTGTGTTCTAACTGTGGGGGGGACTGAGGAAGAGAGAGAGATTGGTGTTCATACTTAGTATGAACACACAATCTGTTTCCTCTCCCCTGAGAGAACCGGGATCTGTGTGTTTACACACAAAGATCCTGGTTCTCGCTATGTCACAAGCAATCATGGGTGCCTGGCAGCCATCGCGCCAGCCGGTCACTCGCATTGGTGGTCAAAAGGCGAACCGACGTTCAGTTACGTCGGTTCGCCCAGGCAAGGGCGGATCCAGAGTCTAGTCTCGGGAGGGGCACTGCCAGAAAATAAGGTGTTGCTTACAGAACTCAATTAGGTGTCCGATGTGTCCGCTGCAATGTTGCAGTACCGCTAAAAAATCAATGATCGCCGCCATTACTAGTAAAAAATATTTAAATATAAATGCCATAAATCTATCCCATAGTTTGTAGACGATTGTCAGGGACTGCAGACATGGTACAAGAGATGGTCAGAGACTGCAGACATGGTACAAGAGATGGTCAGAGACTGCAGACGTGGTACAGGAGATGGTCAGAGACTGCAGACGTGGTACAAGGGATGGTCAGAGACTGCAGACGTGGTACAAGAGATGGTCAGAGACTGCAGGCATGGTACAAGGGATGGTCAGAGACTGCAGACATGGTATAAGAGATGGTCAGAGACTGCAGACGTGGTACAAGGGATGGTCAGAGACTGCAGACGTGGTACAAGGGATGGTCAGAGACTGCAGGCATGGTACAAGGGATGGTCAGAGACTGCAGACATGGTATAAGAGATGGTCAGAGACTGCAGGCATGGTACAAGAGATGGTCAGAGACTGCAGACATGGTACAGGAGATGGTCAGAGACTGCAGACGTGGTACAAGGGATGGTCAGAGACTGCAGACGTGGTACAAGGGATGGTTAAAGACTGCAGACGTGGTACAAGAGATGGTCAGAGACTGCAGGCATGGTACAAGAGATGGTCAGAGACTGCAGACATGGTACAGGAGATGGTCAGAGACTGCAGAAGTGGTACAAGGGATGGTCAGAGACTGCAGACGTGGTACAAGGGATGGTCAAAGACTGCAGACGTGGTACAAGAAATGTTCAGAGACTGCAGACGTGGTACAGGAGATGGTCAGAGACTGCAGACGTGGTACAGGAGATGGTCAGAGACTGTAGACGTGGTACAAGGGATGGTCAGAGACTGCAGATGTGGTACAAGAGATGGTCAGAGACTGCAGACGTGGTACAGGAGATGGTCAGAGACTGCAGACGTGGTACAGGAGATGGTCAGAGACTGCAGACGTGGTACAGGAGATGGTCAGAGACTGTAGACGTGGTACAAGGGATGGTCAGAGACTGCAGATGTGGTACAAGAGATGGTCAGAGACTGCAGACGTGGTACAGGAGATGGTCAGAGACTGCAGACGTGGTACAGGAGATGGTCAGAGACTGCAGACGTGGTACAGGAGATGGTCAGAGACTGCAGACGTGGTACAAGGGATGGTCAGAGACTGCAGACGTGGTACAAGGGATGGTCAGACTGCAGACGTGGTACAAGGGATGGTCAGAGACTGCAGACGTGGTACAAGAAATGGTCAGAGACTGCAGACGTGGTACAAGGGATGGTCAGAGACTGCAGGCATGGTACAAGGGATGGTCAGAGACTGCAGAAGTGGTATAAGAGATGGTCAGAGACTGCAGACGTGGTACAGGAGATGGTCAGAGACTGCATACGTGGTACAAGGGATGGTCAGAGACTGCAGACGTGGTACAAGGGATGGTCAGAGACTGCAGACGTGGTATAAGAGATGGTCAGAGACTGCAGGCATGGTACAAGGGATGGTCAGAGACTGCAGACGTGGTATAAAAGATGGTCAGAGACTGCAGGCATGGTACAAGGGATGGTCAGAGACTGCAGACGTGGTATAAGAGATGGTCAGAGACTGCAGGCATGGTACAAGGGATGGTCAGAGACTGAACACATGGTACAAGAGATCAATGCAGCCTCATCAGTGCCCACCATTGCAGCCTCACTGTGCATATGAATGCAGCCCCACCTTTGTGTATAAATTCAGTCCCACTTTTGTATATTAATGCAGACCCACTTTTGTATATCAATGCAGACCCACTTTTGTATATCAATGCAGACCCACTTTTGTATATCAATGCAGACCCACTTTTGTCTATGAATGCAGCCCCACTTTTGTCTATGAATGCAGCCCCACTTTTGTCTATGAATGCACTTTTGTATATGAATGCAGTCCCACTTTTGTATATACATGCAGTCCCACTTTTGTATATACATGCAGTCCCACTTCTGTATATGAATGCAGCCACACTTTTGTCTATGAATGCACTTTTGTATATGAATGCAGTCCCACTTTTGTATATACATGCAGTCCCACTTTTGTATATACATGCAGTCCCACTTCTGTATATGATTGCAGCCACACTTTTGTCTATTAATGCAGCCACACTGTGCATGGCACTCACCATGGCATTGCCTCGATCACACACAGCAGGTATCTCCTCTCCCGACGTGTGTCATGGAACAAACAGGAGCTGTAGGTCTGTGTTCGGCTCTAGCAAAGTCCCACCCTAGACGGGCTTGTGTGATAGACAAAACACTGATTCAATCAGTGTTCCATCTACTATCACACGAGCAGGTCTAGCACAGGCAGCACAGCCGAACACAGATCCAGCTCTCACACACAGCCAGAGATGCCCGGTGTCATACACGCAGGAGAGAGGGGAGTGCTGCAGTCAGCTCCAGCTCAAAGCAGCCTCAGGACAGGCAGCCTACCAGCCCTGGTGATGAGAGAGGGAGAGAGAGTTAGAGACTCGGCAGCGGGAGCTGCAGGCACCGCAAAGCAGTTTAAAAGCCAATGTGACATGATTGCCTCGGGGGGAGAGCAATTGCCATGTTGCCATGTTGCCCCCCCCCTGGATCCGCCGTTGCCACAAAGCAGTTTAAAAAAAAATAGTAAAAAAAAAAATATATATATATATATTTTTTTTAAAGCCAATGTGACATAATTGCCTCGGGGGGGGGGGGAGCAATTGCCAATGTTGCCCCCCCCCCCCTGGATCCGCCGTTGCCACAAAGCAGTTTAAAAAAAAATAGTAAAAAAAAAATTTTTTTTTTTTAAAGCCAATGTGACATGATTGCCTCGGGGGGGGGGGGCAATTTCCCTGTTGCCCCCCCCTGGATCCGCCGTTGCGCCCAGGGGAGCCAACCTGCCGCAGTACAACTGCCACGGTTGGTCGGGAAGCTGTTAAACACAGCACATCATGTTGCACAGTATGCAAGCTGTGGCACACTGCACTGCAGGTCCAACGGCACCGACTGTACTATGGGTTTTAAAACCATAAAAAAAAATGGCCCTGCAAAGTGTTGTGTGTTACTGTTCATTTCAAAAGAGGGTGCTCATCTCAACAAAGATCTGTTCATGTGAACCCTGAAGAAAAGAAACCTCAGAGCACTGTAGAAGAATTATACATTTTGGTTGTTCTTCTAGGACAATGATGGCGAACCTTGGCACCCCAGATGTTTTGGAACTACATTTCCCATCATGCTCAACTACACTGCAGAGCGCATGAGCATCGTGGGAAATGTAGTTCCAAAACATCTGGGGTGCCAAGGTTCGCCATCACTGTTCTAGGACAATTTTAAGACAATGTTCTGTGAAAAGATCAGATGAAAGTTAAAGCCCAACTCCAGGGAAAACAAAAATTCTCCCTCACAGTGGGGTTAAATACTCAATTAGATCTAGCAAATGGCAAAAGCATTTTTACTCATTTCTCCACTCTCCCGCTTGCAGTAGTGGACTGTTCCTCATTGTCCTCACATCCAATGCAGACTATGAACTCTGCATTGGTCATGATGATGTCAGAGGACCTGAAACCACCAGGGAATAAGGGGAGGAGGGTGCGGGAACCAGTCTTACAAGTTTGAGTGATCAATCCGTCGGAAAAAAATCCACGGTTTTGTTGTCGGAATGTCCGATCGTTTGTACGCGGCATTAGACTTAAACGACCATGGGCAGCACAGTGGCTAAGTGTTAAACCATTCCACCTAGCAGTACTAGGGTTGTTGTTTTGAATCCCATTCACAGTGCTACCTGCCTGGAATTTGCATGTTCTCCCTGTGCCTGTATGGGTTTCCTTCCACACTCCAAATACATGCTGGTAGCCTAATTAGATGTAGTATGTGCAAGCATGAATGTGATTGGTCCCCAGTATCCTTTCTTGGTCCCCCGATGCTAGCCATGGACTCTGCCCTGGCTTAAAGGGGTTGTAAAGGTTTGTTTTATATTTTAAACACTAGGGGGCGCTGAAGGGGTTAAATATATTCCCTAAAGTGTGTTCTAACTGTAGGGGTAGGGGGACTCACAAGGGGAGGAGATCAATGTGTGTTCCTCTGTACTGTGAACACACATCTGTCTCCTCACTTCTGACAGGACATGGATCTGTGTGTTTACACACACAGATCCATGGTCCTGCCGTGATTGCGGGCCTTCGCGGCGCCGGGCACGTGCACCGGGTCCCGAGCAATGCGGCATGGGCCAGGAATGCAAGGACGTCATATGACATCCACTCTGAAGGAGGAAAGGTTCACGCCGACGTCATTTTACAATGACTCGGTAGGGAAGTGGTTAAAGGAACCAATTTAGAAAATATAAAACAAACCTTAACAACCCCTCTAAAATTTTAGCCTGCCCCTTCCTCTGGAGGTGCTATTCTGTCTTTGGGGTATCAGAGGGGTGCTGCACTACACGTCTTGGATTTAAGAAAATACTTTTAATAATGTATTCACGATTACAGAGCTGCGTTAATTTGGGTATTTAACATCTGCTTGGAGTTCAGCTTTAAATTGGATCAGTTTATCAAATAAAATCAAAGGGCCAGATTCACATATACTTGCGGCAGCGTAACGTATCGTCTATACGTTACACCGCCGCAAGTTTTCAGCGCAAGTGCCTGATTCACCAAGCACTTGCGTGTAAACTTACGGCGGTGTAACGTAAAGGCGTCCGGGCGCAAGCCCGCCTAATTCAAATGGGGCGTGTACCATTTAAATTAGGCGCGCTCCCACGCCGGACGTACTGCGCATGCTCCGTTTTGAAATTCCCGCCGTGCTTTGCGCGAAGTGACGTCATTTTTTTGAACGGCGACGTGCGTAACGTACTTTCGTATTCCCGGACGTCTTACGCAAAAAAAAAAAAAATTGAAATTCGACCCGGGAACGACGGCCATACTTTAACATGGCTCGTCTAAAGTTAAGCCATGTTAAAGCAGGCTTAACTTTGCGACGGGAAAAAACGACTAGCGACGACGTAACGAACGCGAAAACCTTCGTGGATCGCAGTAAAACCTCATTTGCATACCCGACGCTGGTAAAGGACGCGAACTACACCCAGCGGCGGCCGAAGTATTGCATCCTAAGATCCGACGGTGTAAGTCAATTACACCTGTCCGATCTTAGGGCTATCTATGCGTAACTGATTCTATGAATCAGCCGCATAGATACACTCAGAGATACGACGGCGTATCAGGAGATACGCCGTCGTATCTCTTCTGTGAATCTGGCCCAAAGTTTTTGAAATAGCATTGGTTTTGCAACATCAAAGTTGTCTGAAAAGTTATATTTCCTAAATTTGCTTGCTTCATGTAAAAAGTAAAGCAGACCTACAAGTAAAGTGCAAGGTGCACTTATTAAAATCTCTGGATAACATTAGTTAAAGAAAAATCCTATCATATACCGTATTTTCCAGCCTATAAGACAACTTTTTACATCCAAAATCATGCCCCAAAAGTCGGGGGTCGTCTTATACCCCTGGTACCTGTTGTCAGACGGCGGCCATGCATTATTCAAAAGCCGCGCCTCCTCCTCTGACTGTTCCGTGATAGGCGGAACACTAATTTTCCCAGCAGAGCCTCTGTTCAGTGTTCCACCTATCACGGATGCCTTCTCATCCTCAGCCTCGGACGAGAGGACATCCGTGATAGGCGGAACACTGAACAGAGGCTCTGCTGGGAAAATTAGGGTTCCGCCTATCATGGAACAGCCTGAGGAGGAGGCGCGGCTTTTGAATAATGAAATCGCCGCCGTCTGGGTACTCTGCAAACAGGAGAAGGTAGGGAGATCGTCGAGGCAGGGAATGGAATGGCACAGTGAGGCATGTATAGATAGCACAGTGAAGCATGTATAGATGGCACAGTTAGGCATGTATAGATGGCACAGTGAGGCATGCATAATGGCACAGTGAGGCATGCATAATGGCACAGTGAGGCATGCATAATGGCACAGTGAGGCATGCATAATGGCACAGTGAGGCATGTATAATGGCACAGTGAGGGGTCGTCTTATACAGTGAGTATATCCCAAAACCAACATTTTAGCTGGAAAATTAGGGGGTCGTCTTATAAGCCCAGTCGTCTTATACGCCGGCAAATACGGTATATATTGACCTTGCCCGCATATTTCATTCCTGGTGCCTTGGCATGGGTGATTTCACACATCTTTCAGTGAGATTCTGAAAACAATGACGATTTCAAATCGTGTGAGTTTTTTTTTAAGATTTTGCCATTGATTGATTGATGCCACTCTTTGTAATGTAAAGATTGGTGTTAGGTGGGTATAACATTTTTGGTATTTTTTATTTTTATTTTTGATGACTGTACAATATACAATATTGATGATTATACAATTTTCAAACGGGGACCCAGATCTAATAAGCAGACTTTGCATTCTTTAGCTATTAGCATGCGATTTTGAGTACTGATTTTCGATCGTGCATCCAGGCTCTATAAAAATGTCTGCTAGTGAAATAATCACTGTCCTCCTGCCTGCTTCTTTCAGGATTATGTTTCCTGTGGCTGCTTGCTTCTGTATTCTTTTTCCTTGTCTAGCTCTTGCAGTATTAGGTTTTTCTGCCTCCGCCTTACTTATTGCCTAATCTCATGTTCTAGAATACTTCTGCTTCCAACCGTAAAATATTGGAGCGCAGATATTATTCATTTTCACTGCCTGTACAGCTGTGGAACTCCAAGTGTGCATACCAAGCCGAGGAAATTATATATGGAAAAGTACAGCTGCCACAATACCTCATATGTAAAAGACAAAAACGGTTTATACCGTAGACTTCTTGAAACAAGAAAAAGGGTGCTTTTTCCTAATCTTTTCAGAAGGTCAGCCCTGCAGCCTGCAATAAATCAGAGGTGTTATTATCTGAGCCTTTGCAAAGAAAAAAACACACCCTGGGAATAGATTTTTATAAGATATGCCTTTCCTCCTTCATGGCATTTAAGGTGACCAGATTTGGAAAATACATAACTTGTATAAAAAAGCTCTTCTGAAAAAGATTATTGTAGCTTGGATCCATCATACCCCCAGGGCCAAGATATGGATGGCTTCTCACGGAAGCTAGACTGTTTTTAGGGAATTAGAAATATCACCTGCATAGTCTAAGTGGAACATGAAAGCCAAGTATTTTGTGCATGCATACGTAATCGCACAAAATATGACCAAATGAATTGAAAGTAATAAGAGCTCCTTTAGCCAGTGGCACAGCTAGAATTCTCATTCTATGGTTCTAAATGTAATAGGAGTTTCGGTTTAACTGCTTTATCACTTTTCACATAATAAATGACTCCATGTGACCTTGTAACAGTTTACTTGAGTCTGCCTAACCCTTTCATGACTAAGCCTATTTCTGACAGTTGTTGCTTGCAAGTTAAAATCTGTATTTTTTGCTAGAAAATTACTTAGAATCCCCAAACATTATATATATCTATATATATCTATATATATATATCGTATATATATATATATATATATATATTTCAATTTTTTTTGCTACTTTAACCACTTGCTTACTGTGCACATATACCTCCTTCCTGCCCAGGCGAAATTTCAGCTTCTGGCACTGCGTCGCTTTAACAGACAATTGTGCAGTCGTGCGACGTGGCTCCCAAACAAAATTGACGTCTTTTTTTCCCCCACAAATAGAGCTTTCTTTTGGTGGTATTTGTTTGCCTGTGCGGTTTTAATTTTTCGTGCTATAAACAAAAAAAGAGCGTCAATTTTGAAAAAAAAAAAAACAATATTTTTTACTTTTTGCTATAATAAATATTACATTTTTAAAAAAAATATAAAAATGTTTCTCAGTTTAGGCCGATACGTATTCTTCTACATATTTTTGGTAAAAAAAAAAAAAACATTAAGCATATAGTGACTGGTTTGCGCAAAAGTTATAGCGCCTACAAAAGAGGGGACATAATTAGTTTTTTTTTTTTTCACTAGGAATGGCGGCGATCTGTGATTTTTTTGGGGACTGCGACATTATAGCGGACACATCGGACACTTTTGAAACATTTTTGGGACCATTCACATTTATACAGTGAACAGTGCTATAAATATGCACTGATTACTGTATAAATGTGACTGGCAGGGAAGTGGTTAACATTAGGGGGCGAGAAAGGGGTTAAATGTGTAGCCTAGTGAGTGATTCTAACTTTAGGGGGAGGGGACTGACTGGGGAGGTGACCGATCTGTGTCCCTATGTACAAGGGACACAGCATCAGTCTCCTCTCCCTGACAGGACGTGGATCTCTGTGTTTATACACTGAGATCCACAGTCCTGCTCAGTTACTGGGCAATCGCGGGTGTCCGGCGGCCGCCGGGCACGCGCATCGTGTTCCCGGCGTTTAGAAGCATTTTTTGGAAAGCAAAAAAATTAAAAAAAATGCGTTCAGAATGGATGTTTAGAGGCATTTGAAATGCCAAATGCCTGTAACAGCTTGTAAACATGTGCCAACGCGGTAACTCTGGTTTAGCCACATTTTGTTTACAGGTGTTTTTCATTTTTGACAATTTATAAAAATAAATGCTCCTAAACACAAACAGGGCTAAACACGTCAAAACTGATGTTTTTAAACATTGTTTACTATCTGTTAAATCGTTCAGGAGAGGTTTTAAAACGTCCTGTGTACATTAAGGCCACGTACACGGTTAAACCGATGAGAACGGTCTGACGGACCGTTTTCATCGGTCAAAACCGATCGTGTGTGGGCCCCATAGGTTATTTAACCTTTGGTTAAAAAAAAGCAAACTTGCTTTAAAATTTAACCGATGGATTGCTAACCGATAGGTCAAAACCGATCGTTAGTATGCAAAACCATTGGTTAAAAACCTGCGCATGCTCAGAATCAAGTCTACGCATGCTTGGAAGCATTGAACTTCATTTTTTTCAGCACGTCGTTGTGTTTTACGTCACCGCGTTCTGACACGATCGGTTATTTAACCTATGTTGTGTACGCCTGACGGACCATCAGTCAGCTTCATCGGTTAACCTAAGACAACTGTCCTTCAGACCGTTTTCATCGGATGGACTGATCGTGTGTACGAGGCTTAAGCCTTACATGATCTCTCCAACTTCAAAGCCAACCTCAATGCACTGTTTTATTGGGCAACTGTATGGCAAAAGAGGTTTAAGGTTGATAAATGTAAAGTTAGGGGGCTAGAAACATGCACGCATCTTACATACTAGGAGGAGAACAGCTGGGGGAATCAATGGTGAAGAAGGATCTGGGTGTTCTGGTAAATCATAAGCTTAAAGGAGTTGTGAGGCTTGTGTTTCATTTTCTAAATAGGTTCCTTTAAGCTAGTGCATTGTTGGTTCACTAACCTTTTCCTTCAATTTCCCTTCTAACTGTTTTTCTTCTTTGTTTTCTTTGTCTAAATTTATCACTTCCTGTTCCTCCTCAGTAAGCTGTTCTGGCTGACTAACCCCCAGCCAGAACAGCTTGGATGAAGAATAATGCCGCGTACACACGATCAGGCTTTTGCCTGGCCAAAAGCACATCAGAATTCCGATGGAGTAAAATAGAACATGTTCTATATTTAAACTACGATGGAATTCATCAGAATTTCTGATGGAATTTCTCAGATGGGGCATAAACACAGTCAGAATTTCCTATGGAAAAAGTCAGTCTGACTTTTTCCATTAGAAATTCCGATCGTGTGTACGCGGCATAACATGAAAAAGCAAAAGACCTGCCTCTACCACGCTGGCTGCCTCCCAGGGCAGGACTTAAGGTGGTGGAGGCCCCTGGGCTTGAGTCACTTTTGGGCCCTACCTTCTATACATTACTTTAAATAGAAAAAAATGATACATTCACAAGCTATGTATTAGAGCTACACAATTCTGGATAAACTGAGAATTAAAATAGAGATCACAATTCTGAAGTAAACCCTGGCCGATTTTTGCAGTTTTTCAATTATTAAGTTATAACAGCTCATCGCAATATATATAATATATATATATATATATATATATATATATATATATATATATATATATATATATATATATTAGTGCTGTCAAGCGATTAAAATTTCTAATCGCGATTAATCGCATTAATGTCATAGTTAACTCACGATTAATCACAATTAATCTCAAACGATCACCTTAACCATGGGTGCTCAACCTTTGGCCCTCCAGCTGTTGCAGAACTACAATTCCTATCATGCCTCTGCATTTGGAAGTCATGCTTGTAACTGGCAGTGACTTGCAATGCCTTGGGACTTGTAGTTCTGCAACAGCTGGAGGGCCACGGGTTGAGCACCCATGACCTAAACCATCCTCCCAAGACCTTCTATTCTCTAGCTTCCTTGTTACCCTCTTCCATGCTTGCCTCCTGAACTTCCCAGAGGCTTTCCCAGCCTCTGGAACGCCTTAACCCAAACCATCTGGCTACCTTCTACTCTGTCTACCTTTAGACAATCTCTGAAATTTCATCTCTATAAAAAGGAAGCCTATCCTATTTCTACTGGACAACAACTTTTACTTTCCCTATATTTTTTTTGTCAGCAAGTACCTCTTAATCCCTTAAACCTGACGGCGATCCCGCGGGAGTGGGCGTTCCCAAGCACTGCCTGTGATTGACAGGCTTCCGAACGGCGCATACTGCGCGTCACAGGTTGCCGACAGAACCCGAACGTCGGTGCGCATGCGCCGTATAGAGCCGCACCGACGTTCGGGTTTTTCCGGCAACCTGTGACGCGCAGTATGCGCCGTTCGGAAGCCTGTCAATCACAGGCAGTGCTTGGGAACGCCCACTCCCGCGGGATCGCCGTCAGGTGAAAATCTGGATTAAGAGGTACGTGCTGACAAAAAAAAATGTTTTAAAGGGTGAACCTCGTTAATCGCGCGATAAAAAAATTTACGGCGTTAAAATGGGTTTGCGTTAACGCTTTTAATAACTCGTTTAACTGACAGCACTAATATATATATATATATATATATATATATATATATATATATTGTAAGATTGGGGGATCATACTCCAACGGTAGATGCGTTTTTCAGTGAGACGCCAATCCGGAGCTGAGTTTTAAGGGCCTGGTAGCCCACTTTTATTTAAAAGAAAAGTTCAAAGTTCACAAGAAACAAAAGCAGCCCTCGCAGGGGGGTTTCATCATTTCTGTATCTTGCAAAGAAAATCAACAGTCGCACACAGCGACTTATCTGCACACAGCATTTGATTCGCACACAGCGACTTGTCCTCTTGACACACACAGCTTCTAATTCGCACACAGCGTCTAGCTTACATCTTTCTGCTCCAACAGTCATCACCTCTGCCTCCTGCAGAGATGCATCCACTCTGTCTTCTCTCACAGAGCTTTTGGGAGTCACCTGACTCCTTAGCACAGACCTCCTGTCTGTGGGGTGTGGCCCTGAATGCTGTTTAGATCAGCCTTTAAAAGCCCAAACCACAGCTGGCCAATTAACTTGTGTTTGTCTCTCCCAAAATATGGCAAAAACCCGCCATCATTCAGGTAAGACAGACCCAAACCACCACAATATATATATATCCCAAAAATGAGGCCTGCAAATACCTTTTTTAGGATGGCTTCATTCTCTGTATTTCCAGGTACCTCAAGCACCATTCGTACTGCTGTTATGTGATTCAAATTATGTTGTTACTTCCGCCCTTACTGTGTCCCTGTTGGTAATCTCGCGCATGCGCCGTAATCATTTGTTGCTGTGTCTGCGGCTGCTGTTTTCTTTCACTCCCCCTTTGTGACGTCTTCTTTAGTCACACGGGGGAGTATCAGCAAGAGTGGAAGGAGCTAAACACCGCAAGACTTCTCCTCTGTGCCAGACAGAGGGGAAGTTCTCACAGACTGCATTCCGACACGCTTTAAATGCCGGTTTAGA
The DNA here is from genome assembly GCF_905171775.1 of Rana temporaria. Taxonomy (NCBI): domain Eukaryota; kingdom Metazoa; phylum Chordata; class Amphibia; order Anura; family Ranidae; genus Rana; species Rana temporaria. The sequence goes on from NC_053496.1 coordinate 128,741,629, forward strand.
GGGGATAATGTGCGCAAGCGCGGTGACGTCATGTAAATGCTCATCTGCCTGTGTTATGGGCTATTTTTTAAGACAATGTTGTGTCCGAGGGTTTACATTACAATCACTTAAAATGACTGGCATATTATTGAAAAAACTTAAACGTAAGGGGCCACCTATTGGGCGGGGCCCATGGGCTTGAGCCAAGTCAAGCCCAATGGTAAGTCCGGCCCTGCTGCCTCCACACAGATACACAGTATGGAACATATAAGGCAAGCCAGGAATGGTAAAAGATCAGCTACAGGGACAATTACTGACCGACATTAGTCCTTTGCCCTCTGGTTGTCTTTATTTGGCACAACCTCCACAGTACAGATTCCCTTTCATGAAAAGCGACACCATATTTTCAATGAGAACTATTTTGAGGTATATTTATAAGATTTACCTGAAAGTAGTTTCATATAACAAACATTGTATTATAGAGTATTTACAAAGATGTAGATTTTTCTCTTAATACTTCATTGTATGTGAGACTTACAGTTAGCCCCCCCTCTTGAATGACTGTTAAAATTAAATACATTGACAAGGTAAGCCACCCGTAGAATGTATTGTGTTTAGCTATTCAGAGCAAAACAGTAAGAACAGAGGAAAAATAAAGCATAATCAGTGGGCTGCATTCAAAGCAAAAACTACAGAAAAGAACCAGCATATATGTACATATATAATTGAAAACTATAGATAGAAACACATGTTTCAAAACATCACACTTTGAAAATATTACAGCATTTAAATTAACATGTGCATTTAGACACCATAAAAAGAACACTAGCCCTTTATTTTATTTATTTATTTTTTGGATTTCATAATCTGAATTTTGTGGTTTATGCATTGAATTAATTATGTGCTTTTTTGTTAATGTTTAGCAAATACAGCGCCTTGAAAAAGTATTCACACCCCTTAAAATGTTCCACATTTCGTCAAGTTACAAGCAAAAACATAAATGTATTTTATTGGGATTTTATGTGATAGACCAAAACAAAGTGGGACATAATTGTGAAGTGTAAGGAAAATGATAAATGTTTAACATTTTTTACAAATAAATATCTGAAAAGTGTGGCATGCATTTGTATTCAGCCCCCCTGAGTCAATACTTTGTAGAACCACCTGCAAGTCTTTTTGGGGATGTCTCTACCAGCTTTGCACATCTAGAGAGTAACATTTGTGCCCATTCTTTGTGAACAGCAATTTTCAAGTCTTGCCACAGATTCTCAATTGAATTTAGGTCTGGACTTTGACTGGGCCATTCTAACATGAATATGCTTTGATCGAAACCATTTCATTTTAGCCCTGGCTGTATGTTTAGGATCATTGCCCTGCTGGAAGGTGAACCTCCACCCAAGTCTCAAACCTTTTGCAGTCTCGAACAGGTTTTTTTCTAAGATTGCCCTGTATTTGGCTCCATCCATCTTCCCATCAACTCTGATCAGCTTCCCTATTCCTACTAATGAATGGCATCCCAAAACATGATCCTGCCACCATGTCTCACGGTTGGGATGGTGTGTTCAGGGTGATGTGCAGTGTTAGTTTTCCGCAGCACACAGCATTTTGCTTTTAGGTCAAAAAGTTAAATTTTAGACTCATCTGATCAGAGCACCTTCTTCCACATGTTTGCCGTGTTCCCCACATGGCTTCTCTCAAACTCAAAAGCCAGATTTGTGGAGTGCACTACTAATAGTTGTCCTGTGGACAGATTCTCCCACCTGAGCTGTGGATCTCTACAGCTCCTCCAGAGTTACCATGGGCCTCTTGGCTACTTTTCTGATTAACACTCTCCTTGCCCAGCCTGTCAGTTTAAGTGGACGGCCATGTCTTGGTCGGTTTGCAGTTGTGCCATACTATTTCCATTTTCAGACGATGGATTGAACAGTGCTCTGTGAGATGTTCAAAGCTTGGAATATTTGTTTATAACCTAACCCTTCTTTAAACCTCCCCACAACTTTATCCCTGACCTGTCTGGTGCTTTTCTTGACCTTCATGAGTCTGTTTGTTTTCTACCAAACCGTTAAGGCTTTGCAGAACAGCTGTATTTATACTGAGATTAAATTACACACAAGTGGTGGAATCTCCTTACTAATTAGGTGACTTCTGAAGGCAATTGGTTCCACTAGATTTTAGTTAGGGGTATCAGAGGAAAGGGGGCTGAATACAAATGCATGCCACACTTTGCAGATATTTATTTGTAAACCATTTATCATTTTCCCTTAGCTTCACAATTATGTGTTACTTTGTGTTGGTCTGTCACATAAAATCTCAATAAAATACATTTCCATTTTTGGTTGCAACATGACAAAATATGGAAAAGTTCAAGGAGTATGAATAATTTTTCAAGACACTGTACATTGTTACACCTATAATATGTGTTTAATATATTTTAGGCTTTTCTGTTACATTGGTTTGATTTTTGATTTATGCAAAATTCTAAACGTTTTAATCCAACATTACATTCACACAAAAATGGCATCTGTACCTATTTGTCTAATTTCCCTGTGTGTGAAATTACAGGGTGTGAACCATATCACTCAGTTGCATAAGGCCATTAGAGTCATTCTTTAGTGTTAGCTGGGAAATGTTCCAGTACACAAGTCTTATTCTTAGAAGAACAGCGAGCAATGTTCTGTGCCATTAACTAATGCTCAAAAATATTCATTTATTTTCAGGTGCTGCCAATTACACACAGATCTCATGCATGGAATTTGGAAGACTCCAGTTTGTGAGAGCCATGATATACAGCAGTATTTACTACGTTTTGAGTTTAGGCAGAGTTCCAGCCTTATTTTTATTTTTTTAAAGGACACCTGTGATGTTCTTAATAATATCTATCTCATACAGTTATTATACGCAATGCCGCTATTGTATTTTTTTTGTGGTAAACTAACCTTTGTCTTTGATTGCCAGCACGCTCCCATCTTAATTGTGGGCATGTAAAGCCCATTGGTATATAATTCCGGGATAAGGTGCTGCTGGCTACCCAGCATGCACCTTCTGATCTTGCGCATAAAGCACAAAGCGATGTGCATGGATTGTTTCTCAGGTTGCCAAAACAATGGCGGTGTCCGAGGAAGTTCCTGCCCTGTTATGGCCACCTAACCTATCAATCAAGACTAAACTAAAAAATAGTGCTTATCACTGCCTTTCATTGCATAATTTCCTGTTTTGAAATAATGTGATGCTAACAAGCAGGGGTCAAGTCCCGTGGAAAAAAGTGTGGGAACTCCCACCCAAGATCCACTCTCCCACCAAAAAAAAAATGATATGCTCATATGCATAATTACTAAACCGCATGTTTTTTTTTTCCGATCCACTCTACCTTAGTAATCCTTTATGTTACTGGCCGCTTCCTGTATATGGATTCATCGGGTAGTGTGCGGGTATTCCGTCACTTCCTCGATGCCGCAATGTCTCCTGGGAGCTTTTGTCATTGTTCCCAATAGACATTGCGGAGGTCTGCCATGAGTTATCGCAGGATTTAGAAAGAAGCAAGTTCTTTCTAAATCCCGTGATAACTCGCGGCAGACCTCCGCAATGTCTCCTGGGAACAATGACAAAAGCTCCCAGGAGACATTGCGGCATCGAGGAAGTGACGGAATACCCGCACACTACCTGATGAATCCATATACAGGAAGCGGCCAGTAACAAAGGATTACTAAGGTTCGCCTGCCCCTGACAGTGACTCGAGCTGGGCATCGCCGCTTAGTGAAGAATTGCCTCGGGCGGCTCGGCTGCTCTCGGCTGCTCTAGTCCTGCAAAGGGAACTGAGTTCCTGCTGTGAAAAAAGTGCAGGAACTCCGCTCCCACGCGTTCCCGCAGGACTTGAGCCCTGCTAACAAGCAGCATTATCCACTGACTGGGAATGCTGCCACACATCATACAGGAGCAACTGCACCACCAAGAAATGATGTACCTCGAAAGGGCAAGATAAACAGGAAGAAAAATGTTTAGCCCATGAAAACTAGTTAATTCGAACTAAAAAAACAAAAAAACAAAAACCCACCAATGTTGTTTTAACTTGCTGCTATAAAGTGGGTGGTGCAAAGATGGAAATGTGGGTGAAACTTCGCTTTAAACATGTTGAAATGCTCATTTAGAAGCCTAGAGCTCCTGAAGACACTTCCTGGGTGGAGTGAAATGCATTAAAGGGTCACTAAAGGAAATGTTTTTTTCTTTAAAATAACAAACATGTTATACTTACCTCCAATGTGCAGATCGTTTTGCACAGAGTGTCCCCGATCTACGTCTTCTGGGGTCCCTCGGCGGCTGTCTCTGGTCCTCCCCGTCTTCTGGGATCTCTCCTGGTTCCCTTTCCCTATACATACAGTTGTGCTCATAAGTTTACATACCCTGGCAGAATTTATGATTTCTTGGCCATTCTTCAGAGAATATGAATGTTAACACAAAAACTTTCCTTTCACTCATGGTTAGTGTTTGGCTGAAGCCATTTATTATCAATCAACTGTGTTTACTCTTTTTAAATCATAATGGCAACAGAAACTACCCAAATGACCCTGATCAAAATTTGACATACTCCAGTTCCTAATACTATGTATTACCCTCTTTAACATCAATGGCAGCTTGAAGTCTTTTGCAGCATTTGTGGACGAGGCTCTTATCTTCTCAGATGGTAAAGCTGCCCATTCTTCTTGGCAAAAAGCCTCCAGTTCCTGTAAATTCTTGGGCTGTCTTGCATGAACTGCACAATTGAGATCTCCCCAGAGTGGCTAAATGATATTGAGGTCAGGAGACGGAGATGGCCACTCCAGAACCTTTTGGACTCATCACTTTAAATGACTTTGTGCCAGAAGTTTTGAGGCTTGTCTCTGTGCTGTTTGGCGTATTGTAAGTTTGGATACTTTGTGGCTTTTGCATATTAATGTCTTTCTTCTGGTGACTCAACCATGCAGCCCATCTTTCTTCAAGTGACTCCTTATGGTGCATCTTGAAACAGCCACACCACATGTTTTCAGAGAGTTCTGTATTTCACCTGAAGTTATTTGTGGGTTTTTCTTTGCATCCAGAACAATTTTCCTGGCAGTTGTGGCTGAATTCTTAGTTGGTCTACCTGACCGTGGTTTGGTTTCATTAGAACCCCTCATTTTCCACTTCTTGATTAGAGTTTGAACACTGCTGATTGGCATTCTCAATTTCTTGGATATCTTGTTATATCCTTTTCCTGTTTTATACAGTTCAACTACCTTTTCCCGCAGATCCTTTAACAATTCTTTTGCTTTCCCTTTGACTCTGAATCCAGAAACGTCAGTGCAGCACTGGATGAAAGATGCAAGGATCTGTCAGGAGTCCAAAAACTCATTGACCTTGTATACACACACATTAATTACAAGCAAACAGATCACAGGTGAGGATAATTACCTTTAATAGCCATTGTGTCGACTTGTGTGCATGTTATCAGGCCAAAATCAACAGGGTATGTAAACTTTTGATCAGGGTCATTTGGGTAGTTTCTGTTGTGATTAAGAGTTAAAAGTAAAAGGAGTAAACACAGTTGATTAATAATAAATGGCTTCAGCCAAACACTAACCATGAGTGAAAGAAATGGTTTTGTGTTATCATTCATATTCTCTGAAAAATGGCCAAGAAATCATAAATTCTGCCAAGGTATGTAAACTTATGAGCACAACTGTATGTGAGGAGTATATACATAGTTACATAGTAGGATGCGGTTGAAAAAAAACACAAGACCAACCTATGTGTGTGAACATATACATATTATTTTTCACTGGATGTTGGAATCCTTGAGAAGGAAAAGCCATTCATTGGAGGATAAAAGAACCCAATATCAATACAGACACAATAAATACTTGGTGAGTGCGAACACATCAGGAGGGGAGCAGGGAACGGCACTTCATCTGTCACTGAAGCACATTAAGCACTTTAAAGGATTATTCAAGGATACTATTTATGGATTTATGCACCAAATGATAATTTAATCTCTTTATACAATCAATGATTTTGTTCACTTTACTGATTCACGTTGTAGGAGAAAACTTGTAATTATATTATTTTGTTTAACCAATACACTAATTCAAAGATACATGGGCAGACCGCGCTGGGCATTTACATCCTATAATTTAGAAACTGGTAGCAAATACATGCTAAGTTGGTAGGAACTGAGTCTATTAAAAACTAAACATATGCATAATATTAGGGGTAAGACATAAATCCTACTTCACTTCTTCCTAATGGCACAGCTTCAGTCCCTGGCTTCAAAATAAGTCTGCATGGACTGCAAAGTGGCTATGTCATAAATTATGAACATTGGGGCGAAAAGCCACTCAGCAAACGAGCTGCTTATGCTTCCAACACCACATTACTCACTGGTTTTCTTCTATTTATTTGTATATGTTCACAATCTTCATATGTTCACAGTGGTCAATGGCAATATCATGACTACCACCATCATTCAGCTCTCTAATAAAGCTATACTCACCTGTGCTTTTCCCCGCCAGGATGCCTGCTGCATTTATTTAAAAAATAAATGGTATTTGAACCATAACCAGCAGACTGTGAAGGACCAAAGGCCCCCCTCACTATAAAAGGAGTCAGATCAGCCTTGTCTGCACAGTACACTGCTATGTTATTTAAAAAAAAATGGGAAAAACAGCATGTACCAACATCAACTCACATCATCTCATTCACATTCCCAGTGTGATAGACTCACCCGGGACAGAGGTTTTTGGAGGGGACTGAATGCTAGCCTCCTGCTTACCAACTATGGACCCTGGCATTTGAGGAAGCTATAAGTATTTAGGAAGGTGTTCTATGTAATGCAAAAGAAGATTATTAAAAAGTCCATGATGGTCTCTGCCAGTGTGGGACTCATAGCAGATGCTGATGTCATTAGCAAGCCAGCTGCCTGGGGTCCCCTGCCTTAGACCCCATTCACACCTGGGCATTTTGTAGTTTGAAGCCTGAAGCTACAAAACGCTGGAGGGGAAAAAACAATTATTCTCTATGGAGATGGTTCACATCTCCACTACAAAACACCTGAAGCCAGAAGTTCAAAAACGCCTGAAGCTCAAACAAGTTCTGGGACTTTTTTTTAGGCAGATTTGGGCGTTTTTCTGTTTTTAACTTTGGTGACCCTAGACCTGTCCAAATTCACGACAAAATGCGGTAAAAAACGCCTAAAAAATCGCGGCAAATCGTGGTAAAAAACGCCGCAAATATCGTGGCAAAACACCGCAAAACGCTACGCTCAGGTGTGAATGCAGCCTTAGGCTGCATTCACACCTAGGCGTATTTACGCCCGACGCCCGACACGCTGGAGGGGAGAAATACCATTGCCCTCTATGGAGATGGTTCACATCTCCACGCCGAACGCCGAAACGCCGAACGCCTGAAGCTCAAAACAAGTCCCGGACCTTTTTTTCAGGCGGCTTCGGCGTTCGGCATAGGAGATGTGGACCTGAGGGTTAATGGGGGTTAAAATCGCGGCGGTACAAAACGCTGCAATTTGTCGCCGCAATTCGCGGGACAAAACGACACGATTAGGTGTGAATGCAGCCTATATGTGTTTATTTTAAGTAGTTCTGCAATTCTCTGAAGGTGTTCTGTGTTTATACTTATGATAATTGCCTGTAGTGAGCTTGGAGTCGGCAAGTCTGACCTGCAATGTGACATCTGAGTCATTCAGGTGGTTATTTAAGGTTACTCTGTGAAGGGGTTAGCCACAAGTCAGCTGTACCTTGTTAGTTAAACCATTATGTGATGTTTTGGGTAAATATTTGGGTCATTGCTAATGTGGTGAGTGACCTCCTTCTCAAGTGTATAAAAGCCTGTATTCTTGTTCAAATAAACAGTTCTTATTCTGGTTTATTCAAAAAACTGGTGTTGCCTAGTTTTTGGGGTAACTTGAGTTCCAAAGCATTGGGAAGCAGCTTCTTGGCGGAGATACCCAGTTAGGGTGCTTGGATTCCGTCACATTGGTGGCAGCGGTGGGATGCTTCCTGCAGTCTGGGACATCCAAATCTCCACCTGGATCTAAGGTCTGGATAGCAGGTGAGGAGAGGTACAGAACTAGCCACCATGGAAGAATAATTCGGAAGGAAGTTGTGAGAGATGAGAGAGGGTAAAAAAGGGGGAGGGGTATTCTTGTATATCAAAAATGATGTACAAGTGAATGAGAGATGACATCACTAAGGGAGCAAGAGAGGAGGTGGAATCCTTGTGGGTAGAGATACAAAGGGAGGAAACTAAGGGAAAGTAATACTGTGAATATGCTATCCACAATTTGGATTAGCGGCAAGGATGGGAAATTTCATCATAATGGGGGATTTTAATTATCCAGACATAGTCTCGGTGGAAGGAACCGCGCATTCATCTATGGCTCGTCAGTTCCTAAATGACTTGCAGGACTATTTCATGGGTCAGATGGTAAACGCACCAACTAGAAACAAAGTGTTACTAGACCTACTGATTACCAACAATACAGACCTGATCTTGGATGTGGAAATAGGGGGCAATTTAGGAAACAGCAATCACAGGTCAATTCGTTTCAGTATAAATCACACAAATAGGAAACAAGGGCGACAAAACTAATAAAGGGACTGGAGGACATTAGTTATGAGGAAAGGTTACGAGCACTGAACTTGTTCTCTCTGTTGAAGAAACTTTTCCAGCGAAAGGGAATTTAATAACACTAAAATTGGAAGAAAATCAGTTTAACCTTAAACTGCATAGAGGGTTCTTTACTGTAAGAGCGGTAAGCATGTGGAATTCTCTTCCACAGGCAGTTGTTTCAGTGGGGAGCATCTATAATTTTAAAAAACTATTAAACACCTGAAGGACCACAATATACAGGGATATACAATGTAATACTAACATAAAATCACACACATAGGTTGGACTTGATGGACTTGTGTCTTTTTTCAACCTTGCCTACTATGTAACTATGTAAGATGTGGCACAGGGGACCAGTGTCAGGGCAGGTCCTGCTGGGATGGTATGAGTCTATCCACTGGGAACTCTGTAAGGAAGCGCTAGCCCATGAGCAACGACAACAGGGAAAAATTCTCTTCTCCTTCCAGGAAAGGTACTGGTCACAGTACGAAGTGCGAATGATGTTTTTGGGGAAACAACCACACAAAGAATGTAAAGCAATATTAACCAGGCTGGTTCAGGCGGAGATGCATTTGGAAGAGAGCTACAGAGCCCTCTGCTGGTATGTAGCCCAAGTGTGCCTATGGACAGCGGACGACACCCCAAGAGAAGGCTTTGGCAACAGCGGCCTGGGGCTGTTATTAGAGAGGCTGTCCAAGGACCCTGACTTTGGGAGTGTTTTGGTGTGACATTTGGAAGAAATCTTGGAATACAGAGAATGGATGCTGAATGTCTTGGAAGTTCCCTAGGCACTGGAAGATTTGGAGTTTCTAGCCAATCAGGAGCTGGAGATCACCTACAGACGGCTGGGCAGAGGCCCAGGGTGAGGAGGTTGCAAACACTCCTGAGCAGAAGATCAGGATCCAGGGGGAGAAGAAAGAGGAGGTTGTCATCTTCCCTCCCCAACAGTCAGCCAGAGTTAGAAATTTAATTTTGTTGCGGGATAGTTATGAACATGGGGAAGATGCGCTACTTTACAGGCAGACTAAGGGGACCCCCAAGCACAATATTTAAAGGAATATTTAATTGTTATTGTTTCCATTTAAGAATTATTAAAATCACTGCTCCTGAAAAAACGGCTGTTTTTAAAACTTTTTTTGCATTGATACATGTCCCCCGGGGCAGTACCCAGGTGCCCAAACACTTTTAATGGCAATAACTTGCGTATAAGTCTTTAAAATGATCACTTTTGATTTTTCATGTTCGTGTCCCATAGACTTTAATGGTGTTCGCACACATTTTTTGCCTGTTCGCATGTTCTGCTGCGAACCGAACCGGAGGGTGTTTGGCTCATCCCTAGTTGTGGGTATACGTTGCTTTAGTGGGGGGTATAGCACCTCAGTTTGATGAGAGATAAATGGGGGTCATTAGAGAGGGCATATGATCTATAATAAGGTAGCATTGGTAGAATATAGACAGATTGGTTGGAGTAGAGCTGTAGAATTAATAGAAGAAACCAAGCAGATACTACAGATAAAACTAATGGATATAATTATCTGAGCTGAAGAACTGTTGAAAGATTTCAATATATCAGACTGCAAACAGTTTCTAGGCATCTGTGAGGTGATCTATCATATTGACAGGTAGGGTATTAACCACTTCAGCCCCGGAAGAATTTACCCACTTCCTGATCAGGCCATATTTTGCGATATGGCACTGTGTCGCTTTAACTGACGATTGGTTACAGTGTTGCACGACCGCGCACAAATAGAGCTTTATTTTGGTGGTATTTGATCACCTCTGCGGTTTTTATTTTTGCGCTCTAAACAAAAAAAGTGCGACAATTTTGAAAAAAAAAATTGTTTTACTTTCTGCTATAAAACATATTCTGCTGCATATTTCTGGTAAAAAAAAAAAAATTGCGTATGTTGATTGGTTTGTGCAAAAGTTATCGCACCTACAAAATAGGGGATAGATTTATGGAATGTTTATTATCATTATTTTTTTTTATTTTTTTTACTAGTAATGGCGGGTATCGTTGATTTTTAGCAGGGCTGCGACATTACAGAGGACAGATCGGACATCTAACTGACATTTTTGACACTTTTTTGGGAACCAGAGACATTATTACAGTAATCAATGCTAAAAATATGCACTGTTATTGTACTAATGACACTGGCAGGGAAGGAACCAACATCAAGGGGTTAAATGTGTTCCCTGCAGGTGTTTTTTAAAGCCTTGTACACACGCTTAGATTTTCAGACGACCGTTTTTTGTGGCATGCTAGTCTCATGTCGAAAGTGAAGAGGTTACACACAATACAAAAATTTTCGGAAGACAGAATACAATGTCAGAAGTGACGTAATGTGTTGAATACTTTTGTATGTATTCTTTTGTCTGAGCATGTGTAGTCTTGCTCTTACAATTTTTTTTGTACGAAAAAACTTACTAATGGAACTAAAATTGGACGTTGAGCTCACATCCGACAAAAAATTGACAGTCTGCACATCCAGCTTTAGTCTGACGAAAAAGCGAAATTGGCTGTCGAAAGCACCTTACTAACGATCTAAAAAAATCGGCAGACACATTTTTCCATCTGACTTTCGTATCATGTGTACGGGCCTTTACTGTATGGGGGACTGTGTGACTGCAGAAACACACAGATCCATCATCTTGCTTAGCAGAAAGCCAGGATCTGTGTGATCTCCCCTGTCAGAACGGAGATTTGCCTTGCTTACATAGGCAGATCCCTGTTCTGTCACTGCGGGGAACGATCACGGGTGGATGACGGACATTTATTCAACCAGACCTGCTGATTGGCTCCCCTGCTGGCTTCTGAGTTCCCAAGCCGATGTACAGCTATGGCGATTCGCGGGATTGTGCCTCCTTGCCATAGTATAATGACATCGGCTGGTCGGCAAGCGGCTCCAAACTACAGAGCCCCATCCAGAGATAGAAAAATCCAGAGAAATGTGCCAGAGCAGTTTTCTCCTCTCAAAACCTACGCTTTGTAGCTCTGCACTCAGCAGACATGCAAATTAAGTGTCCATTTTTAATCCCTTTGCATAGGGACAGAGCCTCGCTCTGTCCCAATATATATACATGGACATTTGATAAACAGGAATATTTTTGAGTCATCAACAACAACATTGCTGTACACACTAGCTGCTACTGGCACCAAAAAGAAGATTAACAGTCCAAACTGTATCCCAGACCTCAGACTGAAAACATTAGTTTATTAGAAAAAAAAAACAGAAAAACATCAAACATCCAAGTTCAAAAGGATGCTGTAATTTAAATGGTTAAACTTTTGAGTTGACACATACAACATATTATTTTATCCTTTGTAGTGCATTGGCAGCTCATTTGTAACAAATAGACTGCTTCAACACAATGTACGTTAACACATGCCATAATGTATGCTAATGCATGTACATTAAAGCAGCACAATAGAACACTTAGGTGTGAACTGGTCCTTAAGAAAGATTCATTTTTCCAAGGTACTGTTAGAGACTGTTGGCAATGTTACAAATGAAGGTTAAAGAATACTTACCAAGTTACAGAAAACTGCTGCTAGAACCCAGGTGGCAACTTTACACTGCTAATGGGAGCTCACTGTTAGGCTGGATTCATCTCACCTACCTTACATAATACATAGAGATACCTACAGTACTTTATTAAAGGTGTTTAATACAAGCTAAGCCATTCATACACCTTAGTCTTGAGGCTATTCTGCTAGTTTTGCTGTGGCACCAGGCAAATGATATGGAGCCACGCAGAACATACCACTTCCAAAAAATAAAGAAAATCTTAATTATTGAAAGAAATACTTACTATAATTGGTGTATTACTAAAATACAGATGCACTTTAAATCGACAAAAATATATCAACGACTTGCAAAATTATTCATAATTCATAAGCCACTCTTTTTTTTCTTCCTTCCTTACGATTCTTTGTTACAACTATTCAAATTCAAAGGATCTCATTGTTTACATGATGTTGGCAAAAAAGAAATCTCTTATCCAACCCCTAGTTTAATTTAGATACAATTAAAATGTGTCCAGGGTCTCTTTTACTCTTAAGCCTTTACCATCCTAAATTTAGCCTGTGCAGTGTCAGTGGTGAAAAACATAATTAGAATTCACAGCCGAAGAACTACAAATTTAATCTGGGTGACAGTTCCTGCAAGGTTTTTGTTCAGTGAAGTGAATGAGGTACAGTGAACAAGAAAAATTAACAGCAAAACTGATTTAGAACCCAAATCCTTACGCTACAATGCTTAATTTTTATACATTCAATATATATTTATGTATTAGAAATGTGGCAGCAAATATAAAGCACATGCTGTTATGTACACATATAAATTCCAATATATGGTATCAGTGTTATAGGTTTATCTTAAACAAATTTTCTGCTTAACATAAATGGAAATCTCTTGATGACACATGCTGCAGAGTTAATTGATTGATTGCCTCAGTGATCAGAAAACTGGCAAGCATGACCCCTCAAGGACATATTTGTATACAACAGTGTAGTTTAAGCTGTGGTTAATTAAAAAATGGAATGAAATGCAAAAGTAAAAGGGTATTAAATATGAGAAAAGTTTATGTGTGCATATGCATATCTAAAAAGAAAATGTCTTCAAACTGTTTTACACAAGATACATTTTTAACTGATAGGATTATTCATTAGCAGGATCCACCTACAGTAGCTTATTCTGATTAGGTGTACACAGTGTTCATTATATATAACCTTACATAAAAAAAAGTGTTCAAACAATCCTATATAGTTTGTCCTTTGGAATCGCTTCCACAAACTGTGTCCACCACCATACAGGTGTTTAATACTCCTTCAAGAAACAACTCACCTTTTCCTTGCTGTAACACTCCATGTAGTCCTCCACCACCTGGACATCCAACTTATCAGAAGAGTTGGATCTCTTAAAATAGGAAGGTCTTCTTATGAAAACATTGAAGCTATCCTATGCACCTCCGACTAACAGGAACATCACACATCAGACATTAATCTGATTGGAAGGACATTTTTATATATTTTTGAGTGTATCTTATTCCAGAGCCTCATAGAGGGTGAACTAACTTCAAGGTTTCTCTAGGATATGCTAAAGCTCTTTCAGACCATTGTTGTTCAAGTGGGGGAAGAACACCAAGGAAAAACTAAGTTGTTTTACAAAAATGCAAAAAATGTTGAGTATGGCCTCAGATAAATAAAGTAGTTGATAATAAAAGTGTACCATCATCCAGATTAATATATGAAAGAGGGGATGGGGACAGGGGACGAGGGACAGTGGCTAGGGCTGGTCCTCTAAGGATCCCCTCCCCCCAAAAAGGGGGCGTTTATAGGACTATCTCGGTACTGGGTAAAAAATAACATACATATAAAATAAAAATATATTTTATTAATACAATTGTTGAACAAAGAATACATGATAAAATTGAAGAAACAGGACCTCAGGGAGTACCCCCGGGCAATTCTGTTGTTGCAAACATATAGACTGGTCTATGCCTCGACTAGTTTCGCGGTGAAACCGCTTTCTCAAGAGAACCAATCCATAATTTGGTGGTGGGGTGTGGTATCAGGCAACCCAGGTGGGGTAACCCCCCCGCGACGGAAAAGGGGGATATTGCGGAAAACTCAAATAGTTAAAAGATGGTGGTATGAATGCCAAACCATATGTAGGTTCACTAAAATGCAGGGACAGTGAGACAGATGGAGGGTGTGGGCATCTCAAGGTAATCATGACCAGGATAAAGTAATAAGTACAGGTGGATAATATAGGGTCCATCATTGCAAGGGACTGCCCAGGAAGGGGAAGTCTATGGATGCAATGATAGTAGGTTAGTATGGATAATTGGAATGGACATACAAAAAGGGCTCCTAATAGCCTGGAGGAAATGTACCTATGGGAGTCCCCCCTCCAAGGGGTAGAAAGTCTCAGAACTGTGGTCCGCATGTAAGAACCGCGGAGATCTCTCTCCATGGTTCTTACATGCGGACCACAGTTCTGAGACTTTCTACCCCTTGGAGGGGGGACTCCCATAGGTACATTTCCTCCAGGCTATTAGGAGCCCTTTTTGTATGTCCATTCCAATTATCCATACTAACCTACTATCATTGCATTCATAGACTTCCCCTTCCTGGGCAGTCCCTTGCAATGATGGACCCTATATTATCCACCTGTACTTATTACTTTATCCTGGTCATGATTACCTTGAGATGCCCACACCCTCCATCTGTCTCACTGTCCCCGCATTTTAGTGAACCTACATATGGTTTGGCATTCATACCACCATCTTTTAACTATTTGAGTTTTCCGCAATATCCCCCTTGTCCGTCGCGGGGGGGTTACCCCACCTGGGTTGCCTGATACCACACCCCACCACCAAATTATGGATTGGTTCTCTTGAGAAAGCGGTTTCACCGCGAAACTAGTCGAGGCATAGACCAGTCTATATGTTTGCAACAACAGAATTGCCCGGGGGTACTCCCTGAGGTCCTGTTTCTTCAATTTTATCATGTATTCTTTGTTCAACAATTGTATTAATAAAATATATTTTTATTTTATATGTATGTTATTTTTTACCCAGTACCGAGATAGTCCTATAAACGCCCCCTTTTTGGGGGGAGGGGATCCTTAGAGGACCAGCCCTAGCCACTGTCCCTCGTCCCCTGTCCCCATCCCCTCTTTCATACATTGTTTTACAAAAAGATCTCTAAATATACCTGTGTGATAGTCAGATAGTGGATACAATTTGTGGAACCAGTAATAGAGAGACTGTGTTTTAAAAAAAGAGACTATTGTGTTTTTTACATCTCTTGATGTAGCCTAGGGTAGAGTTAAATCACGAAATCTCGAAATCACTTTTTATGCACATAACATTTATTCAATATTATGAGCACTGTTTTATTCATGTGAGATAGATCTATTTTGGATTCAATGTTATAGGTATCTTTAAAACAGCAGCTATATAAAAAAATAAAATAAATTATATTTGGGGGGGGGGGGGTTAATTTAAGTTTGAATTTTTTTTTTGTATTATATAATATCCATAAAAATTGTGACAAATTTGGAGCAACTAATTATAGAGGGTCCAATGGATGGGTTCCAGCACTGTTACACGGTTTCCATTATTAATTTTTTGACTGAAAGCTGGAAAACCAGTTTAGAGGTTAACTACTTTAGGCAGACTGTATTGTTATTGTTGTACTGTTATCTAGTATTGATGAAGTTATTGCCATATACAGGGGTCAAGTCCTGGGGAAAAAAGTGTGGGAACTCCCACCCAAGATCCACTCTCCCACCAAAAAAAAAAAAATTATACGCTCATATGCATAATTACTAAACCGCAAGTTCTTTCTAAATCCCACGATAACTCGCGGCAGACCTTCGCAATGTCTCCTGGGAACAATGACAAAAGCTCTCAGGAGACATTGCGGCATCGAGGAAGTGACGGAATACCCGCACACTACCCAATGAATCCATATACAGGAAGCGGCCAGTAACATAAAGGATTATTAAGGTTCACCTGCCCCTGACAGTGACTGACTCGAGCTGGGCATCGTCGCTTAGTGAAGGATTGGCTCGGTCGGCTTGGCTGCTCTCGGCTGCTCTAGTCCTGCACAGGGAACTGAGTTCCTGCTGTGAAAAAACTGCAGGAACTCCGTTCCCACGCTTTCCCGCAGGACTTGAGCCCTGGCCATATAGCAGAAATGTAATAACTGCTCTGGGCAATAGGTGGGGTACAAGTGCTGAAATAGTTGAAGTGTATCTATATTTTTTTCTTTTTGTAAGGAGTGACATTTTGGAGTTTTGGATAGAGTACATTTGGAGGCTCAGTTTCATAGATTCCTTTACGTCCTGTCTGGAAAAAAGTTTGTCTCCAGGACAGGAAGTAAAGCGAAATCAGTAACATAGGCAGAAGTACTTATTTTTTATTTAAGGCAGTTGTAAATATATACATATACCCAGTAAAGTGACCAGCATTAGGTGATACACAGAGATGAAACCAGCACTGGTGGGCATTGATCAGGAGGCACTGATGATGAGGCACAGATGGGCACATATAGGTGACAATGATGGACACTGATTACCAGTACTGATGGGCACTGATAGATGGAACTGACGGTCATGGATTTCCAGCACGGGGGGGGGGCACTGATTAGCAGCACTAGTTTGCACTTATTGGACCGATGTCTTTCTAACAGAAGCCAGTTACTGGCTTTATCCTTTTCTTCACACTCACAGCGTGACACCGGGAAAATGGCTTCTGTTGTTTACTTCCATGATCAGCTGTCATTGACTGACAGCTGATCACATGGTAAAAGGCCCGCTGTAATTAGCCCTTTACCCTGCTCTGTGATTAGCCGAGTCCGAAGAACTCAGGCGATCACAGAGTGCACCCCCCTGGGGCACGTGGGCTATGCGAGAACAGGAGGACGTACATGGACGCCCTCCCGACATTTAAGGTCCGCGCTGTAGCCGTCTTTCGGCTATAGCGTGGACATCAAGTGGTTAATTACCTTATTTTTTTTATTAAAATTATTTTTATTGCCGAAAGAAAAGAATACCATAGGTGCATTAGTCATATCAGTGTATACAACATTGCAAAGTCAGATTTCCAGTAATACAGGTTGACACGTATTGTATAAATACAATCAATGAGATACATATCGAGGATAGCGGCATATAAAACAAGAGAAATAAAACATAACATAAAATGCATGCTTTTTCCTTTCCTCTTCCCCCGCCCCTGGGGCCAACTACAAAGAAGTGATAAGGTGAGTGAATCAGAAAGTCTAACTAAGTTTATAAGTGGGCTTGTTAGGGTAACTCTTTCCTCAATGCACATATGTATCAAATGGTCGATGCCCTAAACTCAGGTAGCCATCTACGGTATTTCCCATAGGTCTTACAATAGCAGAAGTATTATCCAAAAGTTCTGCCAAATACGATCAAACTTCCTAGCCACATTGCGGTGACGTTATGCTTGTTGCTCTCTGAGGAGGATGGTGTTGACATTCTGTATCCATTGGGCTTTGGTAGGTACTGCCTGAGACATCCATAATCTTGCAATCATCTTCCTGGCTAAATACAACAATCTTGAAACCATAAAATAAATACCCCTAGGATACATCTCCTCATCTACCTGTATTTCCCCAAACAGGCATACCAGCAGGGTAAAGGGGATAGGGAGCTGGGCTACCTCGGAAATGGTTCAGACAACCTCAGTCCAGTATCTTGCTAGCTTGGGGGTTTCCAGGTCATATGAATGAAGTCACCTGTATGGACTGTACACTTTGGACACAGAGAGGAGTCTCGTCTGCCCCATGCGAACAATTTGGCTGGGGTACGGTAAGACCTATGGAGAATAAAGAGCTGTGAGAGTTTCTGGGAAGCAAAAAACAAAATCATTGGGAGGGATTCCAATGCCATTGGTCATCATTTACCTCCCCTATATCTGCAACCCATGAGGACCTACTTTAAAGTAAATAGGCATTTTGGATGGTTGACATTAGTACAGAATATATATTAGCGATCAATCCGCTGCGGGAAATGGCCTGGACGAGATCTTGTATCATTGGGGAAGAAGATATGGACAGAGGTATCACTTGTTCCTGGGCCTGTAGGGCATGCCGAAGCTGGAGATACTGAAAGAACTGGCCGTGGGAGAGCATAAATTAATTACGTAATTGCTCGAAAGCTTTCAAGGTACCACCAGAATACAGTTGGTGAAGGAACCATATCCCTTGCCTTTTCCATAGGGAGAACCCCTGTAGTTTATTTAATTCTACAAAGTTAGGGTTATGCCACAATGGAATGAACTCCATCGGGCCTGATAGGGATAGCGCTTTTTTAGTTGTTTTCCACACTTTCCTAAGGGAGCCCGCTGTAGACGAGGAGTGGAGGATGCCCAGGGGGTCCAATTCCAAATGTGATATAGCCATCAACTCAGGACTAGTCCATGATACCAGCCGAGCAGCTGGGTCCATGTTGTCTTCTGTCCCCCAGCCTGGAAGCTGTTGCAGCTGGGAAGCCAGAAAATACATTTTTGAATGAGGGACCCCCTGATCCCTGCCATACTGGAGAGTATTCAGACTTATCCGGGCCTGTTCTTGTCTCCATATCAGATCTTGAAATATGGTTTTTAATACGCTTAAACCACTTGTTTGAGATTCAAATGGGCGAATTGTGAAAGATATATAGGAGCTGCGGAGCCCACACTATCTTTATTAAGTTTACGGCCACCACCACCGACAATGGCAGTTTACCCCAACTTGATCTTCTGTCTATCCAATAGGGGAGCTCGGTTCAGTGACAGGTATTCTGTTGGGCCTGTGGATACTACTACCCCCAGTTGCCTCATTACAGTGTGCAACGATTCCCCTGTATCTCCCAAGTATAATAATGCGTCATCCGCGTAGAGGTATATTTTAGCTTCTAAAGTCCCCCTGCGGAATCCAATTATAGATGGGTGTTTAAGAATGAGCACAGCTAGAGGCTCCACTGCCATAGCAAACAGGAGCGGAGACAGCGGACACCCCTGCCGCATGCCTTAATGCAAAGAAAAGGAGGAGGAAAGGGCATTATTTATTCTGAGTCTAGCACAGGGAGCAGAATAAAGGACGCTAATCCAATTAATAAATTTGTTTCCTATTCCAAATCTAGACAGAATATCAAGGAGGTAGGGCCATTCAACACTATCACATGCATCTAAGGATAATATGGGCCTACCCCCAGGATTATCCACAGGTATCTAAGTTTAAAAACAAGAGTCCTATATTATCTGCTGTAGATCAGGCAGGAATAAAACCCGACTGATCCAAGTTGATCAGTCTGCTTATTATTTTAGAAAGTCTATTGACTAATACACGGGCAAGTAGCTTGACATCCGTGTTCAAGAGGGATATAGGACGATATGAGTCTGGGATAAGTTTATCCTTCCCTGGCTTAGGAAGCACTGCTAATATGGCCTCCTGCATGGAATTGGGGAGTTTACCTGTATTAGCTGCCTCAAAAAGAGCCAAGAGCAGCGTGGGGAGAAGGGTATTCCCATACTTAAGGTACACCTCCGCAGGGAGGCCATCATAACTTGATGATTAGTGTCTAGGGGCTGCGGCCAGGGCCTCACTCAGCCCCTCCAATGTGATGGGAGAATCCAGAGCTGCCGGCTCCCCCTCAGATAACTGGGGGAAAGTGCAGTCCCGTAACAGGTCTGTCAGAGCATCAGGTGATGTGTCTGTCCTGGAGGTATACAGTTCAGTGTCAAATTGCTGAAATATACCTAAAATATTCTCCCTGGTTGTACATATTACCATGTTTAAAGATGTAATGGCAGTAATATTGCTGTATTCCTGTTGGGATTTTGCAACCATAGCTAGTAGATGCCCTGTATTATCCCCGTCTTCAAAGTAGTTCTTTTTTCAGCTGCTGACATTACCACAAATTGTATAAATGGAATTAGTTTAGCAAGGTGTAGGAAAAGTTTTATTAGAAAATGTGGGGTGGAGTATGCATTAATCTTAGTTAGACTTAGTCAGTGGGAACATATTCAAGAGGGTAGTATTAGGGGCATTAGTGGTAGGGTAACCAAAGCACATAAACCCAAGGTAAGTAGAGTAGCAGGTCCTAGTTGCAATCTCGGAACACCCAAGAGGATATATTAATGCAGTAAAGTGTTCGTTCACCAATGCCAGAAGTCTGCCAAGCAAAATAGGTGAATTGGAAGCTCTGCTGCATCAGAAGAGCTATGATGTAATCGGTATTGCTGAAACTTGGCTTCATTCCTCACATGACTGGGCTATTAATATTCCTGGCTTATGCACTCTTTCGGAAAGACAGAGTAAAAAGGAAAGGTTGGGGGGTCTGTCTCTATGTGAGAAGTGATCTTAAAGCAAGTGTGAAAGAGGACATGGTGGATGGAGAGTGATGAGTCTGAAGCATTATGGGTGGATCTGCATACAGATGTGCATAGTTCAAAGTTAATCATTTGAGTTTGTTATAGACCACCCAATGTTAATGAGGAGGTGGAGACTCAGCTCCTTGCACAGATGGAAAGGGCTGCAAGGGCTGGGGCGGTGATAATAATGGGGGATTTTAACTACCCAGAAATTAACTGGAGTAATGGCACTGCTGGGACAGTTAAAGGACAACAATTTATAAGCCTATTGCAGGACAATTTTATGTTCCTGCTTATTGAGGTGCCAACTAGGAATGATGCTCTGTTGGACCTGGTAATCTCAAACCATGCAGAGCGTATTACTAATGTTCAGATAAAAGAACACCTGGGTAGGAGTGACCATTACATGATTTCATTTGATGTTAGCTGTAAGCAAAAAACACATACGGGAAAGATAAAAACACTTAATTTCAAAAGAGCAAATTTTCCAAGGATAAGGGCTGCTCTCCAGGACTTAGACTGGGAGAGAATATTGGCATCAATGGGCACAGAACAGAAATGGGAATGGCAATAAGTTTAAAAGGCTAAAAATAAAACCTATGTGGCTCATGGCCAAAGTTAAAAAAGCTATAAACTATAAGAAAAGTGCTTTTAAAAAAATATAAAAATGAAGGAACACTAGTGTCGTTTAAATGTTACAAAGAATATAACAGGATATGTAAAAAGGAAATCAAGGATGCAAAAATTCAAAATGAACGACAGATTGCAAAAGATAGTAGGACAAACCCCAAAAAATTCTTCAAATATATTAATAGTAAAAAGGTCAAAAAAATCTAAAGTGGGTGACTGGGGACAAAGAGAAGGCTAATTTATTAAATACTTTCTTCAGCTCTGTGTATACAAAGGAGCATGGGGGAGCTCATGTCCATAATGGGGTGGTAGTGACAAAGCCCCAAATGATACACAATGGCTCAAAAGTGATATGGTCCAGAAATATTTAGACAGAATAAAGGTGGATAAAGCACCTGGGCCTGATGGCATCCACCCACGGATCCTAAAAGAATTGAGCTCTGTCATTTCAAAGCCACTGTATCTAATTTTTAGGGACTCATTAATGACAGGAATAGTACCACTGGATTGGCGCAGGGCCAATGTGGTGCCCATATTTAAAAGGGGAACAAAGTCTTTACCAAGTAACTATAGACCTGTTAGTTTAACTTCTATAGCTGGGAAGATACTGGAGAGATTAATAAAAGACCACATAGATGAGTTCTTGCTGGAAAAAAACTATTTAAGCAACAGACAGCATGGATTCATGAAAGACAGAAGTTGTCAGACAAACCTGATTTCTTTTTATGAAGAGGTAAGTATAACATTGGACAGAGGCGTGGCTGTGGACGTGGTATACATGGATTTTGCAAAAGCGTTCGATACATTTCCGCACACACAGCTCATGTGTAAGGTAAAGTCTACAGGATTGGAAATATCAGTTTGTAAATGGATAGAAAACTGACTGAAAGACAGAATTCAGAGAGTAGTGGTTAAGTATTCTTTCTCTGAATGGTCTAAGGTTATCAGTGGTGTACCCCAAGGTTCAGTGTTGGGACCCTTACTTTTGAATATCTTTATAAATGATATTGGGTCTGAGATCAAAAGTAACATTTCTGTCTTTGCAGATGACACCAAGCTATGCAGTGGAATAATGTCCTTACAGGATGTCTCCAATTTACAAGCCGACCTCAATGCTCTGTCTAATTGGGTGACTATGTGGCAGATGAGGTTTAATGTTGATAAATGTAAAGTTATGCACTTGGAGGCTAAGAATATGCATGCATCATACATACTAGGGGGAGTATAACTGGGGGGATCCGTAGTGGAGAAGGATCTGGTGGTTTTGGTAGATCATAAGCTCAATAATGGCATGCAATGCCAAGCTGCGGTTTCCAAAGCAAACAAAGTCCTTTCTTGTATTAAGAGATGTATGGACTATAGAGATGGATATAATTGTGCCCCTGTACAAATCATTAGTAAGACCTGATCTGGAATATGCAGTTCAGTTTTGGGCTCCAGTTCTCAAGAAGGATATTGGGGAACTGGAGAAAGTGCGGAGAAGGGCAACCAAACTGATAAGAGGCATGGAGGAGCTCAGCTATGAGGAAAGATTAGAGGAACTGAATTTATTCTCTCTTGAGAAGAGGAGATTAAGGGGAGATATAATCCACATGTACAAATATATAAGGAGTCCATATAGCGAACTTGGTGTTGAGTTATTCACTTTACGGTCAACACTGAGGACAAGGCACTCTTTACGTCTAGAGGAAAAGAGATTTCACCTCCAAATACGGAAAGGTTTCTTCACAGTAAGAGCTGTGAAAATGTGAAATAGACTCCCTGCAGAGGTGGTTCTGGCCAGCTCAGTAAAGTGCTTTAAGAAAGGCCTGGATAAAGTTGACTTGTGGAATATCCGATTGCCTCATGGGGGATCAGGAAGGAATTTTTTCCCCTGCTTTAGCAAATTGGATCATGCTTTGCTGTTTTTTTTTTGCCTTTTTTGCTTTTTCTTTGCCTTCCTCTGGCCCTATGAGAAGTGAAGAGAGCTATGCTGCTCTCAGGCACAGTGCTGTATGAACATCGGGCTCAGGTAAGTATTTGGTTAGGGGGGGGGGCGGTTGGAGCTGAATATGACAGGTTTTGTACCTTAATGCAGAAAATGCATTAAGGTAACAGATAGGAGTGGAGAACTGATAAGCAGCTGTCACATCTATTGGTCCTGCTCTGACAGGGTTCTGTGGGGGGGGGGGGGGCTACAATCAGCAGAACCACGTATATGGAAATGCTCCATTGAATAGAGTGTTATAGACTTTTTTTGCTGTCTGTGAGGTTAGGTTTGAAATTGCAGGTAAAATGCAAAAGTGGAAATAGGAAAACTTCTGATGTGTTTTGTAAAGGGATACAAAATGTTTAAAGCCATTATTTCTTCCACAAGTAACTGTTGTGATAGGCCCTTGAAATGTTTGTATGTATTATGGTAATTACTCTTTTGTGCACATAATCACTTTGTAAAATGCACAAACATAAGATTGTAGTTAGAAGAACAGGAATAATCCAATCAACAAAAGGTAGTAAACCACTGTGTGTTTTTTTTTATTTCAAGGTAAAGCCACAGTGTGCTAGTAGAGGACAGAACATATCATCTCAACTGTAGAACTGAGGTACAATACGGAGCACACAAGCAAACTAAACTGGAGCATTTCCCCTGCAGTGCCCCCTAGTGTCGGAAATGTATATTTCTCTTGATTGAAAACTGCTTTGAGAGGTAAAGTGTTACTTGAATTGTGTTCCAGGATTTGCTTGTATTCAGCTGAGAGAACTTGCAATAATGTAAGACTTTACATAAAGTCTCAGACATCTTTCATTAAGGCCTTCATGTTATATAGTTTTAATACCATGCCATAGATATATTATTTATCATTGTAAAAGAACATAATCAACACTTTTTTTTCTGGAAAAATTGGAAAAAACAGCAAAAAAAAAAAAAAAAGCCTTCCATCTCTAATAACAACCTATTGAATTGTAAGCTAAAATAATGATCTTTAAGAACATGTAAAAAATTGCACACCAAAATTATATTTATGTTTGGTAATTGAAATTCTTTAACCCATTGTTGACATAGGGTAAAACAAATCACCGCCCAACAATTTAGCAATTTTGACATGTGTTAGTAAACCTGTACATATCATGACAACCACTTAGTGTAACCAGTATCTTTTTTTTTAGGACAAATTGGGCATACATATAGTGGAAAATACTAAGTGATTTGTCCTGATTTTGTTTAAGATCAAAGAAAAATTGGCCTAATATAATAAACATATTTTTTTTCAATTTAGCTGTATATATTTCTTGCTATTAGTATAACCTACTGCCAAATAAGAACCCAAAATAAATGATTCTGCTCCTGATGACTGCAGCAATACCATATATGTGTATGTTATTTTATTTTTTTCTACCCATAGTAAGACCCATTAACAATAGTGTGCATTTAGTTTATCTTATCTAAAACACACAGAGGCTGATACTTATTTAAAAAATGCTCTTTTTTTTAAAATTTTACCTAAAATATACTGACTTTGACCTTTGACCCTGACTTTGTCTCTAATCCTGACACTGACCTAAATCAAACCCTGATCTGTAATTATAAAATATCAAAACGCACTTTTATTTGTTTACTTTTTTTCATCTCTAGCAGGAAAGAAAAGATCTTTCCCTTTATTAAGAGGAGGAAAAAAAAAAAACACAGGGGTAGGCTGAACAGTGACTGATTACTGTGATAGGCAATCAGAGGCTATCACAGCGATCAGGTGATCAGGAACCAGGAACTAGGGGCCAGATCCACAAAAGGGATACGCAGGCGTATCTACTGATACTCCGTCGTATCCCTGTTTCTATCTATGCGGCTGATTCATAGAATCAGTTACGCATAGATATTCCTAAGATCCGGCAGGTGTAATAGTTTTACACTGTCGGATCTTAGGATGCAGTACCTCGGCCGCCGCTGGGGGCATTTCTCGTCGAAATTCCGCATCGGGTATGCAAATTAGCACTTACGGAGATCCACAAAGCTTTTTCCCTTTGTTTTTTTTCCGTAAGTGTTAGTTTGCCGTCGCAAAATTAGGGCTGCTTTTACAAAGTGTAAACTTAGTACACCATGTAAAAGTATACCCTTCTTTCCCGCGTCGCTGTCATAATTTTTTTAAATTTTTTTTTTTCCCGCCGCAACTCTTTTTTTTTCTTTTACACCCGTCGCGATTCTCAAAACTCGGCGCAACGTAACTTCGCGCAAAGCACGTCGGGTAAAATCGCATCGGAAGCATGCGCAGTACGTCCGGCGCGGGAGCGCGCCTAATTTAAATGAGACTCACCCCATTAGATTGGGCACGCCTTGCGCCGGACAGATTTAAGTTACACAGCTGCAAATTTCTAGCTAAGTGCTTTGTGGATCGGGCACTTAGGTAGAAATTTTGCGGCGGTGTAACTTAAATCCGAATATTTAAGTTGCGCCCGCTGTACACGGATCTGGCCCTAGGATTCCAGGTTCCCGACCATTGGTACAACACCCTGGACTCTCTTTGGGAGCCCAGTCTCTGTGCAGAGCGCTCCCAGCACATGCACATGTACACACATGTAAAAAGACCCACTTCAGTGAGGTCGCATATATGTGTTTCCTCGGGGACAAGGGGTTAAGAGAAAATTATTATTAGATGAAATAGTACCACATATATAGAGCTAAAAATAAAATGAATATGCAGTGCTATTACATAAAAAGGGTACTTAACAAAAGAAAAGTGATCTGCAATTTTAGGAAGGAGAAGGGAAAGGAGTAATATGATGTAAAGTGTAAATAGAAGGTAACGAGTGTGAAGGTCTGTTTTAAAATAACTCATCCATCGTAGTGCATTGACCCCAATATGTCAAATAACAATAACACATTGCACTGCAGCAGCACATTATACAGTATCATTGTATTACAGCGTATTATGTAAATTACACTGCTATAGAAAAATCTATCAACGAGCAACTATACATTACATCACGCAGCAAGAATATAGGCTTAAATAGCATATTGTATCACTCTGCAAGAACATAGACTGCAATATTGTCTAGCAAAACCATATTATGCTGTAAAAGTGGTTTATATTCACAACAATATTCACACACTCCCTTTGGAGTTGAAGTGAGACCCCCTCATATTCAGTCACCACCAGCCCTTGTAATGTTAGGCCCCTCATGTTCAGCCATCACCAGCCCTTGTAATGTGAGGCCCCCTCATGTTCAGCCATCACCAGCCCTTGTAATGTGAGGCCCCCTCATGTTCAGCCATCACCAGCCCTTGTAATGTGAGATCCCCTCATGTTTGTTCAGCCATCACCAGTCCTTGTAATGTGAGGTCCCTTCATATGTAGATACCATGAGCAGTGGTGTATCTAGGGTATGGCAGCCAGGGCAAGTGCCATGGGTGCCATGGTGGGGGGGGGGGGTTGCACAAAAAGCTACCCCCTGCACAAAAAAGAACCCTACCCGTCCTCCCACGGCCACCTTCCGCACTAATATACTTAAATTTAAGTCATCATCATGTGCGATAGTGCGTGTGTGCCAGGCATCAAATACAGTGCTTAATATGGATTAAATAAATTATAAATATGCATAGCCATAGATATCATAAATAAAGTGTAATAAAGTGATTTGTGCCACAAGCTCATGAACAGTGAACAGTCCACATTCAGTGAAACTTTGCAGTACATGAACTTTTACTGAATGTGGACTGTTTAATGAGCAGGGGCGAACTGATCCATCGGGCACTCGGGCACTGCCCAAGGGCCTGGGGCCCATTACGGGGGGCTCATAAAAGGCTCTGCAAGACTGCAACACATACAATACATACACACATACAGTATATATATATATATATATATATATATATATATATATATATATACATATATATATATATATACACACACACATACATACATATACAATATATATATATATATATATATATATATATATATATATAAAACCCAGGTGCTTATACTGTACATTACATCACCCGGGACGAACAAGAAGAGAGGAGGGGCCGGCGGGGAGCAGCGTGCCATGAGAGGTCTTAATATTACAGGCATTAGGTGATGTTTTCTACTTTTAATTTTTTTTACATAAGTCTAGAGACACCAGGGCCGCCACCATTAGGGGGGGAGCAGCCAGTATAAATGTAGGGGGCCTGGACCCCAACAGGACCACAGGAGGCCCCCATGATACTCTCCTGGACCCCTCAATGTGTCCCCACCCCCAAGCAGCGCCCCCCCCCCCTTGCATCCTCCTGTGTCCCCTGTCCGCACTGCATCCCTCTCTGTCCTCATAACACTGCATCCCTCTGTCTGTCCCCAGCATCCCTCTCTGTCCTTGTTGAACTGTGTGCCTCTCTGTCCCTGGCTTCCCTCTCTGTCCCCAGTGTCCCTCCCTGTCCTCGTTGCACTGCATCCCTCTCTGTCCCCCGTGTCCCTTTCTGTCCCTGGTTATCTGAAAGATGGGTTTCAAATGTTTGGACAGGGGCACAGTTTCAGTGCTTGCCATAGGCGCCATTTTCACTAGATACGCCTCTGACCATGAGACCTCAATCCCTTTATGAAACATCCATAAAATGTATGCAGCAAATTTACAACCCTCTCCAATAAAGACCCCACAACCACATTGGTAATCAACATAAAATCTTCTATAACATGGAGTATTTACATTGACTAACAATTTAAAATGACATTCACAATGACCAACAATATAACAAATGCATTTACAATGACGACCAAAGATTCACATATAATGTTAGTGTAAATACATCCATTACATTAGTAGTCAGTGCAATTTGCCTGGTTACATTGGTGGTTAGTGTTAACTGCCCCATTACATTAGTGGTCAGTATAAATTACTCTTTTACATTGGAGAACAGTATACATTTCCCTGTTACATTTGTGGTCAATGTAAGTGCATTTGTTATGTTGATAGTCAGTGTACATTCACCTACAAAATTGCTGGCAAGTGTAAATTTCCCTGTTATATTGGTGTCATTGCAAATTCCTCTGTTGCATTGTTGGTCGGTGTAAATTCCCCTGTTACATTGGCGGTCAGTGTAAATGTCCCTGTTACATTGGCGGTCAGTGTAAATGTCCCTGTTAGGGCCCACCTAACCTCTCTAGCTGAATTTCTAGTATAAAATAAACTACCGATCAAGGAGAGTACAAACCCTTTTCAATAGCCATGCCAGGTAAGTGAGATCTCTCCACTAGAGTCTTTGAGGGATACCAATAGATAGTAGATGGATACAATTGTGACTGAGATATACTATCACATAAAATAATAACATTTTAATTCCTTTGGCTTTCAGACATTTTCTTTCCCAGATCGTAGCATTATACATATAATCTGGTTGAATAAGTGACTGACTATAGAATCATTATTCCTGGATTTACTTTGCACCAAAAATAGCACAATGTCTCTGCTATGGACATGGCTTCACCAGTTCAGTAAATTAACAGATAAATTAAATGCCTGCCATAAGATATGTACTGATGCCAAGAAATGCAATTCAGGCTGATGTCAAAATCAATGTTTTGATAAGCTTGCTGTAAATTTTCCTTGCAGCATGTGTGCACTCATCCACACACATGTCCTATTTGTGCACAAGCAGTCTTTTATTCGTACAAACTAGAAATGGTCATTAGCAACATGAAAAACTCAATAAAGCAGTAGCTCATTCGTTTTTACAGAGCGAAGAAAAATATAAAAATAACATATTTTGTTAACCTTTATTTATACAGATTCCAGGCTTCAGTGTGTGGCGAATGGGATTCAGTAATGATTCTGGAAGTAATTTCTGAGTTCACGTATATAAAAGCTTAAAGGGGTTGTAAAGGTTTGTTTTGTATTTTCTAAATGGGTTCCTTTAAGCTAGTTCATTGTTGGTTCACTTACCTTTTCCTTCAATTTCCCTTCTAAATGTTTTTTTTCTTTGTTTGAATTTCTCACTTCCTGTTTCTCCTCAGTAAGCTTTCCACCATCATCCGAGCGGTGGAAAGTCAGTCAGAACAGCTTACAGAGGAGAGACAGGAAGTGAGAAATTCATACAAAGAAAACAAAGAAAAACATTTTTTAGAAGGGAAATTGAAGGATTGGGTAAGTAAACCAATAATGCACTAGCTTAACCACGTAACCCCCGGACCATATTGCTGGTCAAAGACCAGGCCACTTTTTGCGATTCGGCCCTGCGTCGTTTTAACTGACAATTGCGCTGTCGTGCGACGTGGCTCCCAAACAAAATTGGCGTCCTTTTTTTCCCCACAAATAGAGCTTTCTTTTGGTGCTATTTGATTACCTCTGTGGTTTTTAGTTTTTGCGCTATAAACAAAAATAGAGCGACAATTTTGAAAAGAAATTATATTTTTTACTTTTTGCTATAATAAATAACCCCCAAAAATATATAAAAAAAACAATTTGTTTCCTCATTTTAGACCGATACGTATTCTTCTACATATTTTTCGTAAAAAAAAAAAAAATTCGCAAGAAGCGTTTATTGATTGGTTTGCGCAAAAGTTATAGCGTTTACAAAATAGGCGATAGTTTTTTGGCATTTTTATTAATATATATTTTTTTTACTAGTAATGGCGGCTATCAGTGATTTTTTATCGGTACTGTGACATTATGGCAGACACTTCAGATACTTTTGACACATTTTTGGGACCATTGGCATTTTTATAGCGATCCGTGCTATAAAAATGCATTGATTACTATAAAAATGCCACTGGCAGGGAAGGGGTTAACACTAGGGGGCGAGGAAGGGGTTAAGTTTGTTCCCTGGGTGTGTTCTAAATGAAAGAGTGGGGGGGGGTGGACTGACTTGGGGAAATGACTGATCGCTGTTCATACATTGTATGAACCGACAATCAGGTAATTCTCCCCCTGACAGGACCGGGAGCTGTGTGTTTACACACACAGCTCCCGGTTCCCGCTCTGTAACGAGCGATCGCGGGTGCCCAGCGGTTATCGCGCCCGCCAGGCACGCGCGTCGGCGTCAGGGGCGAGCGGGGGGCACGCGTGCGCGCCCCTATTGGCTGCTCGGCGAGATGACGTATAGCTACGCAATCTCGCCTAGCAGAGCCGACCTGCCGCCGTATAACTGCGGCGGCTGGTCGGCAAGCAGTTAAAGGAACCTATTTAGAAAATAAATAACAAACCTTTACAACCCCTTTAAGTGGTTATTTCAGGCACTGGTATGGATAACAGGTATCACTATTTGTGATAAGCATTGTTATCTGAAATCTAAAATGGTTCTTAAAGTGGTCGTAAACTCTGTACAACCACTATATTAAGGCTTACCTGTTGGTGCTGGAAATATTTCCTAAACCTGCACGGTTTTCGGAGAAATTTACAATATACGCTTGCACCGACTTTAGAAAGGGCACGATCGTGCCCTTTCTAAAGGAATCGTGCCATGACTGGCCAGGGTCTGCGGGAAGAGGGCTAAAGATTGACGTTTCCAGCCAGTGGGGACAGCGGTGACATCGCAGGCTTAGTTTTCTCAGGTAAGTGACACAAAATGGGCTGCTATGCGATGCCCATTATGCTTTAACTTTGCAGGAAAACAAAGAAGAAGTAAAACCCATCAGGGTTTACTTCCTCTTTGAGGCAGAACATTTTTGTTACCTTAATGCATTCTCTGCTTTAACCACTTCAGCTTTAGAAGGTTTTACCCCCTTCCTGACCAGGCCATGTTTTGCAATATGGCACTGCGTTGCTTTAACCAACAATTGTGTGGTCGTGCGATGCTGTATCCAAATACAATTGATGTCCATTTAGCAGTAGCGCAAGTGTGCTAATCATCAGTAGCGCAAGTGTGCACCATGAATTCTCCAAATGTTACTGTCGCGAGCCAGGTTCAACTATTAAAGTTTAATGAAGGTGTCCTGGGAGGACCATTGTGCTGACTTGCAAATAACTTTAGGAGACACTCAGCGCTGAGCTGTCCACAGAGCTGGCACTGCCCTAGTTAAATGTGCTCCTAAGACCTCCAAAACAGGAAGGCCTTGAAGAGTAGGCTCTTTTAATTGTCTTAACAATCTAGGAGGTGACTGAACATATTTCAGCTTTCCTGAATGAAAAGGTAGCTGCCAAGCAGGTCACCAGTGTTAGCTCAACATCCAGGGGATGTAGTTCTCCCACTCAACCAAGAGAGATGGCAAATTGACTTCCTGGTTAAATTGGAAGGAGAAAGACACCACATGGATAAAAGTAGTCTGGAGTTTTAGGACTATTCTGTCTGGGTTGAACGTTAAGTGAGGCTCCTTGAGTACAAAGCCTGCAGTTCTTTTCACAGAGGTTTTAGCAACCGGAAATACGGTCTTTAGGGTTTGCAGAGTGTAGCCAATTCTGTAGGATAGAAATGAGGCCTTGATAGAAATAAGAGCCATAAGCGAGTTCCACAAAAGGAACAATGGTTTCCTGGGAGGTCTATAACTATGCTAGCCTTTGAAGAATTGCATCGCTAAAGTGTTAAGGACTCCTAAAAACCCTTGCAAGTGCAGACAAGGCTGAACTTTGAGCTTTAAAACATACTTGAACCTAGGCCCCTGTTCAGCCCCAATTGTAAGAACTGTAGAACCTTGGCTGGTCTAGATGATAAAGGACTCCAGGCTTTTGCTGTGTGAGATCTGCATCATTTTCCCATACTCTTTGGTAAGTCTTATTCATGAAGACCACTCTGGTTGACACAAGGTAGGCACTACCTGCACTGAGCATGCTTGACTTGGTAGCCACCACCTCTCAACTTCCCTGCCATCAAAAGTAGTCTCTTTGAGCTGGATGGCAAAACTGTCCATGAGAGAGCGAACCCGTCATCACTGGAAGCGGCAATGGTGATTAAATGCTTAAGAGTAGGAGGGAGAGACACTAGAGCCTCCTAAGCCAAAATGGTGTATTTGCAATTAATGATTTAGGAAGCTCCACTTACAGCCTAAGATCTCTACCCTTCCACTGCTGTCTAGGCACAGTACAAATCTTGCTCCTCTTTCTAAAAAGAGTGAGTGACAGAAGTGCTTTGAACACTACTCAGTTCAAGATCATTCAATACTATTTCTCATAAGCTTTACATCCCATGACCTTAAGCAGCCTGCTCTTTGAAATTTGTCCCCCAACCTTTCTAGCTAAGGTCTGATGTGATAATGTTCCATCTGAAAACAATTGGTCAGTTACAAAGAACCAAGGATACTCCGGCACTGTTCTGCATGCCCTGGGGGAGAAGTACAAACCGAAGGCAAGGGACTCAAACTGGTAGATGAATTGAGGATGAATTGGGACAAGTAGGTGTCTGATAAACCTACAGAGCATCCAGTCTCCCAGATTTAGGAATATTATCATTTTTTTTTTAATCAAAAGGTTTTTATAGCTCCTAAAACATAGAAAGTATGCAAACATGAAATACGGTACACTGAATTCAGGTATTGAAATAATACAACACAAGTCCTTTAGCACAGCATGCAACCAGTAAAGTAAACAGTCTGCTCATTATCACTCTGTGCTTAATGCATTCTGCTCAAACCCCTACCACCCAGCCCCGCACCCCCCCCCCATAGCCCACCCTGCCGTTCAGAGACTTAAACAAGTGACCAACCGAGTATCCCTCACCTTATCATCCTCGCCTATACACCCCCTAGCAATCTCATCTGGACAAGTTCCAGGGGGCCTAGGCCAGGTAAGGCAAGCCACGGATCCCAAAGCTTAACAAATTTTACAGCGTTACACCTGTGCTGATATATGTATTTCTCCATTATGAGCGTTTTACCCTGTGCTGTATCCATGTTTTAACCTTGGGCGGTATATCTGATTTCCAGTTAAGAAGAATGTTTTTTCTTGCCTGAAACAATGCCCTGGCGAATGCCACTCTGGTCACCTCCTCCGGTATCGCCCCCTCCAGAACTCCGAGCAGGCAACAAAGTGGGTCCAAGGGGACGTTGGTCTGGAACACTGAATTAAGTGTGGCCAGAACCTCCGTCCAGAATTTGTGGAGTTTGGAGCAATGTCAGAGCAGGTGAATCAAGTCCCCAGGCACCACCCTGCACCTTCCACACAGTGGATCGGGTGCCCTGCCCATTCTGAAGCGTTTCCCCTGGGTAAAATGTACTCTCAATAAAATGTACAACTGAGACACTCTTTGTGACACACTAAGCGAGCAGGCATTAACTGCCTTCAGTGCCTCCTCCCAGAGTTTCTCTGCAATGGGTCCGACATCTGCCTCCCAATGACTCACTACCTTCATAGGATGTCCCTCCAGAAATGACGATATCAGCATGTTATAGCACTGGGAGATGCCACCCTTGGTGTCGGATGCGACCTGTAGTATATGGAAAACCGGAATGGGGGACTGAACCCACTCCAAAGCATCTCCCTGGGCTCTGACAGCATGCTGTAGTTGTAAGTAGTAAAACTGCATATTAGGTGAAAGTGCATATCTAGACTGAATGAATATTATAATTGATTGGACGGTTTCCATCTTGCACGACTCCAACTTCCTGTGCTTGTCAAGGATTTTTTTTTTAAACTTTAGTACTGGGCACAGATTACCTGATTTTTATCTTTATTATTTTTCTAGGAACAGAGGTGAACCGAATCCTCATCTCCTCTGGGTAACTAGAACTTTCACGATTGCTCGTTTTTTTAATCCAGCTACAAACTGGACCAGAATTTTTTACTTTCCATTAACTCTAATAACCTGGCTGACTGGAAGAGATTCAAAGGTTGACTTCCCACCTGTCAATGTTATATGATCGTATGCTCATTGAATTAAGCCCCTGCATGGGTGAGTTTGTCATGATGTTATACTTTTTCAATAAAAATGATTGTACCAGAAAGGTGGACCTCCCTTAAACTTCCACCAATGTTATGCAAATATAGCCGATATGGCCCACTGATCCTGAAGGCTTTCCCATCCAGGTGTGTACGTAAAGCTTCACACAGGCACCCTCTGGATTAGTGCACCCCTAAAAGGACTTCCGCTGTTCTTCCAAGACAGGAGCCTCAGATTTTTAAGGCTTCAATAATGAAAATTGGGTACTTCTCCAGTTCATTTACTAATCTTTTTTTCCCAGCCTCCTGGTATGTACTTGGAAGTCGCCACCTGTATGCCGGACCTTTTTGAATTTTCTGTTTGTCAGATATTCACCCTGACCTGCTAATGGTCACCCTTCAGATGGCTGTATCCTGTCTACTCCCAAATACATTGGATCTGTGTTCTGGTGTCCTGCACCATTTTTTTTTTATTTTTTTTATCTTTTTGCTGGGATCCATCAGCCATAATGCACTCCTTGCCATGACCGCAGGGAACACCGCTCTTGAAAAACATCAATTGACGTCCACACTACAGAGTATGCCACCCATTTCAGCTCTTACGAAGCTGTTACCACTTCACTTCTTCCAGACGGCTTATTTAAAGGGTTACTCCACTTTTTTTTATCTGCAGGGCTGCAATTTTCTGTAAAATTCAATGAAACATTGACTATTTGGAGGTGCTCTGTACACAGAATGTGTACAAAACACCCCCCTGAAACATAATTTCCTGCTTGTATGACTGGCTCACTGATTTTTCCATAAGTCTGCACCATATAAAAAAAAGGTCAGATTTTTGGCATCCACTGCAATAAAAATCAAATTTTTTGATAAGATACTCCCAATAGGGAATCACGTCTAAGGGGATGCCGACCCTGCCACTTCCTCATGCAGGTGCAGCAGCTGGTTAATAATTATGAAACCATTCCCATTCCACTCACTTATCACATGGGCTGGTTATTGCTGGTGTGCCGGCACCTGCAGATGCTACAGTATGTAGGAGCACTTCAGATCTAGATCTAATTTTCGGACTAGAGCCTCCTTGAATGTGACAGCAAAGTGTCTTGTCAGCTAAATTAATGATGCATCCACCATCGGAGGAGACTACAGCAGGTTGACCTTTAGCTTTTTCAGGGTATACAGTTTTGACAGCCTGTTTATAAGGGCATTTTTCTCTAACCCCTTCAACTCTTCCTGGATTAACTCCTCCAGTTGTTTAGTGAAGGAAATTAGTACTTTCTAATCTTGTGGAGGGTTCACCCCAGGCAATTGCATCCTTAACTGCCCTTACAAAAAAGTCTCTATTGGGCTATCTTCAAAGCTTGCGGCCCCTTTAACGCTTTTTTCCCATAGCAAGCTTTCCAATTTGGACACCACCTACTGGCTCTGGTTGGAAGTGCTAGGCAATTCATGCACTGTAGCTTGTCAAGCAATGACTTTCCACCACAAATGCAGCAACCATTAGGGCCGGTAATCT
This sequence comes from Rana temporaria, assembly GCF_905171775.1. Lineage (NCBI taxonomy): Eukaryota > Metazoa > Chordata > Amphibia > Anura > Ranidae > Rana > Rana temporaria. The sequence goes on from NC_053496.1 coordinate 128,777,039, forward strand.
GTGGTGTTTGTAAACAGGGAGCAAACATAATCAGAGGTGAGATGATGACATTGATCAATGTTGCCTGTATATTTTTTAGTAATTTTTTAGTATTCATACTTTCGGATCAATTCGAACATCTGAATAGCTGAAAGTACTAAAATACGAAAATTACGGAATTACGAATAAGCAAAATAACGAACAAGCGAAAATACGAACGTACGATTGGACAAACTTACTAAAATACGAAACACCGAAAGAACGAAAATGACATCTATAACGAACGATTTGCATTCCGTATTTTAAATCCTTTGTCTGTTCGTATATTCGTATTTTCATTCGTATGTTCCTATTTTCATTTGTGTGTTTTGTAAATCCGTTTCATTGTCTGTTCGCAATCAGCTTAATTTTTTTGTGCTGAGTCACATTGGACAGTGTAAAGCCTCGTACACATGATCGGACTTCAAACAAACTTTTCTGTGGATTTTTGTCCGAAGGGAGTTGGCCGGACTTTTGTTGCCGAAAAGTTTGTTCGTTTGCAGAGCGAACTTTTGTCCGATGAAAACCGAAAAAGTTTGTCTGATTTTTTCGAAAACTTGCTCATTTTGAAGTTTGTTGGCAAAAAGTCTGACTGTGTGTACGGCGCTTAAGAGAAAGTCTCTTAATATGGATTAGCCGCGTGTTGAAAATGAAACTAAAATACGAGATTGCGAATGACCGCGCCACAATGTATTTACAAAAGTACAAAATTACGAATCCATTAAATGAAAATTATTATCTAACAAAATTACGAATTTGGAATCAACGAAAATAAATTAGACAGAATTACGAATCATTCAGTATCAACGAAAATAAAACTGTTATGAAAATACGAACGGGTCCGAATAGGAAAACTTGGGTCTTACGAAGTTCCGAATCTTTACGAATCCACGGAACAAGACGAAACAAAACAAAAACATTTTTTTTTGTGCATATGTCTAATCTGCACTTGAACGGTGACTGTTCTGGCTTTAACAGTCTTCTTTTATCTTGAGGTCCTTGCAGGGCTGTATAGTGCTTGTTCCAGGCAGATTAGACATACTAGCTTGGCAGGCAATGGCTTTTTTACTACAAATGCAGCGACTATAAGGGCTGGTAACTTGTGATGTTTGTAAACGGGGGGCAATGATAATGAGGGGTGAGATGATGAACTTAATCGACATTGCCTGGATGTCTGTTCTTAGATGGTGATTTGTCTTGACCGTCAGAAGGCTCCCTCCATCTTGTGGTCCTTACAGGACTATAGATATTGTCTCTCTTTTTCTCAATCTTCACTACTTACCTAATCCCTATACCTTAAAAGCAATGGGTGGTCTGACTGGACAGTGTTTCCCGTAGAAACAGAGCAAAGCAGCAAACTCAAATGAAAAACAGCATAACGTCTCCGCTATTGCAACCTGAAAGTCTCATGATGCAACTTGAAGCAATGCCTGTGTATTCTTCAGGTCTATGGTCACAGATATGAATGGTACTCATTGGAAATCATAGATTACGGCTTGTCATGCGACTTTGCAGTGACAAGTCACACTAGTGGAAACTGAGCCCAACACAGTGATGCCAGAGCAAGCATTAAAAGGGGGATAGGATGAGCCCAGGTGAATGCCATAAAGAGCACAGTGAACTTAGAGCAACACTGAGAAGGAGATAAGGAAAACCCAGATAAATGCCATAAAAAGGGAAAACATACCTGCACACAGTGACCACATAAGCATCCAGCATGCATGAGTAGAAATCTCCACCATTTGTTGCCCAAAAATGCCATAAAACCACTTAGAACTCACATTTGCCATTAGTGATAATATCAGTGCCTGAGCATGTTCAGATCACTACCCTGGAAAAGCTCTAGTCAGGAAACACAGAGGCCGCATCACTTCCTGCCTGTCATGCTCAGAGTGTACTTGCACTGCTGCAGCCATCTTGGGAATGGCAAACGCCCATAACCAGTGTTACTCATCTTCCTTTAAAAAAGTAATTAGTTACAGTTACAAATTACTTGTCCGAAAGAGTAATTGAGTTATCTCTGATACGCCGTCGTATCTCTCAGAGTATCTATGCGACTGATTCATAGAATCAGTTCCGCATAGATAGCCCTAAGATCCGACAGGTGTAATAGACTTACACCGTCGGATCTTAGGATGCAGTACCTCGGCCGCCGCTGGGTGGAGTTCGCGTCGTTTTCCTGCGTCGGGTATGCTAATGAGCATTTACGGCTATCCACGGCGGTTTTCGCGTTTGTTACGTCGTCGCTAGTAATTTTTTCCCGTCGCAAATTTACACCTGCTTTAACATGGCTTAACTTTAGTCGAGCCATGTTAAAGTATGGCCGTCGTTCCCGGGTCGAATTTAATTTTTTTTTTGTTTTGGCGTAAGACGTCCGGGAATACGAATGGACGCTACGCACGTCGCTGTTCTAAAAAATGACGTCACATCGCGCAAAGCACAGCGGGAATTTCTAAACTGAGCATGCGCAGTATGTCCGGCGCAGGAGCGCGCCTAATTTAAATGGTACACGCCCCATTTGAATTGGGCAGGCTTGCGCCGGACGTGTTTACGATACACCGCCGCAAGTTTGCAGGTAAGTGCTTTGTGGATCAGGCACTTACACTGAAAACGGGTTACGTTGCGCCGCCGCAATTATTCGTGAATCTGGCCCTCAGTTACTACATTGGCAAAGTAATTAGTTACTCAGCAAAGTAACTGACTTTTTTTTAAAGGTACGAGCAAGCATGCTTTTCATTGCAGAAGAGACATAAATTTGCATCTTCCTCATGATATAAACTGGGCTGCAAATGTACAGGCCCTCATCCGTTTTAAATTAGTTTACACACTTTTTGATTGCATGTCACTGCCAAAGCCAAAGTGATTGCACTTACATGATGTTTCCTGAAATATTTCACAAAAATAAAATTGGTAGATACCATAGTGTTTCAAGAGAACAATACGCTATGGAATGAAGCAAGTTTCTAGTTGCTGTGATATTATAAATAACTCTATTTGTTTGGTAACAATGGATTGAAGTGTATTTTTAGGTTTTGTGTGAACTTTGGAATACAGAATTTGTTCCAAGTGTTTTTTGTCATGTGCTGTCAGGCCTCGTACACAGGCCGAGGAACTCGACGTGCCAAACACATCGAGTTCCTCGGCCAGTTCAGCCCTGAAGCCGCCGAGGAGCTCGGCGGGACGAGAGCTCCCATAGAACAACGAGGAAATAGAGAACATGTTCTCTATTTCCTCGTCAAGCTCCTCGTCGGCTTCCTCGGCCGAAAGTGTACACACGACCAGTTTCCTCGGCAGAATTCAGCCAGAAACTCGGTCGGAAGCTGAATTCTGCCGAGGAAACTGGTCGTGTGTACGGGGCCTTAGAGCTTCATCTGCTGTAATAGACAGATAATTTGAGTCTTTTAAGTTTTACAAGCAATATCAGCACAAAGTTCATATTTCACCAGGCCTTAGGCCCCGTACACACGACCGAGTTTCTCGGCAGAATTCAGCCAGACACTCGATGGCAGACGTATTCTGCCGAGAAAACCGGTCGTGTGTACACTTTTCGCCGAGGAAACCGACGAGGATCTCGTCGGGCCAAAAAGAGAACATGTTCTCTATTTTCCTCATTAGTCAATGGGAAAAGTTGGCTCAGCGAGATCCTCGGCGGCTTCACAAGGAACTCGACGAGCAAAACGATGTGTTTTGCCTGTCGAGTTTCTCGGACATGTGTACGGGGCCTTAGGCCTCGTACACACGATAGAATCCATCCGCGGATAAATCCGCGCAAATGGGTTTCAGCGGATATATTCTATGGTGTGTACACTCCAGCGGATCTGTTTCCGCGGATATTTATCCGTCGAATGGCTTTTCAGCAGATCGAATATTTGTTGAGATGTTAAACAAATCTATCCGCTGCGAATCTATCCGACGGATAGATCCGTTGGTTAGTACACATTATCCGCGGATAAGAACCACGCGCATGCTCAGACAAAATAAGGGGATGGGAGCACTCGTTCAGGTAAAACTCTCGTTTGTTTGTGATATGGCACATTCGTCATTTTAACTATATAGTGTGTCGTTTATTTCCTCTTGTTTTTCAGCGTTCTCTTGCTAGAATAAACCCGTTCTCTTGCTGATGCCATCTATCCAGATGTTTGAACTTTATTTTTTGCATCCACATGTGAATGTCTTTGTTTTTGTTTTCCAATTTATGTCCCCATTCTTTTTTCTTTGCCATTTTTTTACCCTTTTTTTTTGGTTTAGCTAATTATGTCCCCATTCTTTTTTCTTTGCCATTTTTTTACCCTTTTTTTTTTGTTTAGCTAATTATGTCCCCATTCTTTTTTCTTGGCCATTTTTTTACCCTTTTTTTTTTGTTTAGCTAATTATGTCCCCATTCTTTTTTCTTGGCCATTTTTTTACCCTTTTTTTTTGTTTAGCTAATTATGTCCCCATTCTTTTTTCTTGGCCATTTTTTTACCCTTTTTTTTTGTTTAGCTAATTATGTCCCCATTCTTTTTTCTTGGCCATTTTTTTACCCTTTTTTTTGGTTTAGCTAATTATGTCCCCATTCTTTTTTCTTGGCCATTTTTTTACCCTTTTTTTTTTGTTTAGCTAATTATGTCCCCATTCTTTTTTCTTGGCCATTTTTTTACCCTTTTTTTTTTGTTTAGCTAATTATGTCCCCATTCTTTTTTCTTGGCCATTTTTTTACCCTTTTTTTTTTGTTTCGTTTTGGTAAAGTTATGTCACCATTTTATGTAGGCGTGTGTTTTTCCTCTTTTGTTTTCCCAAGTTGGTACGCCAAATTTACCCCCCCCCCCAAGGAGTTGGTGTCCTTTCTAAATGACACATATTATTTGCTAAAATGTTTCATGCCTAATCACCACAGTATTAAAACACAATAGACAAGGTCTTTCAGTAAATCAAATAACCATTTTTTGGGTACATAAACAAAATTAAATTACCAAGAAGGGCAGCACTTGCTGAGATAGCAACATACATGCAGACTTGTGTTCCAGACTGCACAGGCAACATAGTCAAGGACAAAATGAAGAACCTTGAGGACCGCATACCGAGAACTAAAAAAGAACAACAAAAACAAAAACCAGGAGCAGCAGCAAGTGAGCCAATGGAGCCCAGGCTGTGGTACTCCAAAAAACATGAAGTTTTTGGGGGATCAAATGGAAGGCCGGCAATCATCTTCTCCTGTTCCTTGGAACACTCCTTGCAGCAGATCTTCCACGGACCCGTCCACGGCCCCTTGCAGGTCGGGATGATGTGGCAGCAGGAGGAGTTAGCAGGTGTTGTGCAGGATAGGCCGGGTCACTCAGCTCAGTGTCATCGGTCAGCCAGCCCTGGTGCAGCCATAAAAGCACCTGGTTCATGAGGTTCCTGGCACGCCTCTGACCGTCCTCCCCCGCTTGGGACAATTCATGGGCCACATAGGCACTGTAGGCCTCAGTGGGGTTGAGGGGGGCCCTCATTAAGGCGCTAGCTTCCCTAATCATTCGGAGGCTCTCATCCTCCACCTGCCTCCTGCGCCTCATTAGGCCAGTTTGCCTGACCCTGGGGGGAGGGAGTTGCCTGGTGGGGCTGACCGTGGGCCTGGGGCCCTCCTGGCTGGTGCTGGGCCCGGCCTCCTCCTCCTGGCTGACAATGACCCCTTCCTCCTGGCTGGCAGGCAGCTCAGCATCATTAGCCAATCTTTCCTGGTTGCTCCCTTCTTCCTGTGTAAAATAAAGTCACATGTTTAATAATTTGGCACAAGCAAATCACACACATTTTCATGCTCTAGACTGGTTTGTTTTATCTTACTTTAAACTTGAATAGACTCTCCTTCTGATCCCTGTACTTGGCATCCATCACCCCTATTTTTATGACCATGACTTTTATAGTCCATTTTTTTGTTTGGGATTACAATATCAACTCAATAAACAAACAAGAATTAGCAGGCCAAAAACATTTTTTAAAATACTCTACCTCATCAGAAGTGGAGAATCGCAGATTTTCCTGCCTGCCAGCCAGCCCCTCACCGTCCTCCTCCTGGCTGGGGTGATCTGTGGAAGGTCTGCTGCCCTGCTGTCTGGGTGGAAGGCTTGACATTGATTGCCGGCCCTCCATTTGATCCCCCAAAAACTCCATCTCCTGGTAGTACCACAGACTTGGCAACGTGGACTGTCTTGCTGCTGCTCCTGATCTTTGCTCCCGAAGTTCTCTTCTTTTTGCTCGGTATGCGGCCCTCAGGTTATTCATTTTGTTCTTCACCATGTTGCCTGTGCAGCCGGGAACCCATGTCTGCATATATCTAGCTATTTCAGCAAGTGCTGCCTTTCGTTGGTCCCGGTTTGAATAATGAGGATGTTTTGAATCCCAAAGTAGGGGCATTTCCCTAAACTTCTCTATGAGACGAGAAATTATCTCCTTTCCCACGATATTTTCCATTTGGGAGTTTTAGAATGTAAATTTCTGATGAAAACTGTTAAACCAAAAAAAAAAAAAATTAAAAAATGCCCATCATTCACATTGTATTCATATGTGGCCCCAGATTGATCTTGTACTATGCAAACACAGTGTCTCCTGCAGCCAAAATGCTGGCCAGCTCTGCCCCATTGTTGTGACCCAAAATTAGTTCACATGCAGACCCTTTTTAAAATCATTTTGCTAAATACGTGTAATCTAGACCCATCCACAAATTTACAGATTGAGACCTTTCATGAAGGCAGTATTTAATGTGTACTTAGCCTGCCACTCATCATTCCAGAGATCTAAATACACTTCCTAATAACCTCTGGCCAACCAACACAGAACAATACTTGCATGATCACAATACACCTGGCAAAAAATACAAATAGGTAGAGCATTCTTCACATCTAGATTTAAGTGATGTGTAAAAGCATTGTGAGAATTTAATTCAGTTTGGGGGACACAATAAACATACTAAGTTGCGTTAAAAGGCTGCAAACAACAGACAAAACCACAATCCCATGGCTCTCAAGTTTCTAGGCCTCTGCTGATCCCATGTTTCAAGTTTGTACCTTATCTCTAGCTCCTCGTGCAGCTCAATGAAATAATCTCCGCGTAAGCAACGTAATCACGTCGGTTCCCTTTTATAGACTCCGCGTGTGCGTGACACATTGCCATGCCCCCTACTCAATGTTAATTCTGTAAATCTGGCGTTAACTGTGTTACTGCAGTCAAATGTTTTACTAATCTCCGCGTAAGCAACTGAGCAGAAACGGGCGCATAATCTCCGCGTAACCTACGTAATCACGTCTTATTCATTCTCTAGACTCCGCGTATGTAGTACCCGCCGCCCTGGTCCCCGCCCATGACGGGACATTTCCAGATTTCCACGCCCCTAATCTCTGTGGGGATGAAAGATGGCGATGACAGGCGAGCATGCACGGAGCTCTCAGGCCAGAAGTGAGGGGACAGAGGCAGGAACGTCCCGATCCCGGCCTAAACGTTATAAGGCAACTAATATGTCTTTTGACGAAATGGTGGAGCTGGTAGAGATTATGCGGAGGAAGGACTATGATGGGCAATATGGCCCATACAAGACCCCCAACCGCAGGAAGGGGAAAATTATGGAGAAGGTGGCACGTAAAATGCAGAGGATGTTTGGCATCGCAAGGTCCAAGGAGCAGCTACGGAAGCGGTGGTCCGACTTAAAGCTTCGTGAGCCACATCAACTCAAGAAAATCAAAAAAATACTCAAAAAACGTAAGTTATTTTTTGGTTTGAGGGGTGGGGACAATTTTATTCTTTGAATGTTTGGTCAGGTACATTTCTACATCTGTATCCTTGGCCTGGTTGTACTTCTGAAAATCTGTTTAAATAATTGAATTTCTCCAAATCTCATTTGCTTGGCCAACGACTGTTAATAGGAAACCTTGTTCACATCAGGTTGCTTCTCAAAAATACGATGTTGGCCCAGGAACAACACACCTGGACATGCCTCTCTTGCCAAAAACATTGTTTGTAAACATTGTGGTCAAATTTATTAATCGAACAATTAAATCCAAGAATGGGAAATGCAAACAGTGCTACTAAGCAGGTGTTTCCATATCTGTAATCCATAGCACCTGTGTCTCCCCCAAAATATTACACGAAAATGTGGATGGTCTCAGCTCTAAATTAGAAGGGGGGGACATCCATGTGTGTCACTTTGCTAAAAATGGAATTAATCAGAGCTTGGCCTAGAAGTCATCCTAAAATATAGGTTTGTGTTGATAAGACAACTAAATATTTAAAAAAAAGCCTCTAAACTTCTATGCAATGTGTGCGATTTATGCTCTACAATATCTGTGTGCTGATGAGTATATACCTTTTGTTTTGTTATTTTTTCTAGGGGAAAGAAGACGCCAGCAATTTGAGGAGGCAGAGAGGGCCAGACATGCCCGGGATCTGCCATCTGGCCATGTGGAGGAGGAGGAAGGAATATAGGAGGATGTTGAGGAGGAGGTGGAAGGAAGAGATGAGGATGTTGAGGAGGAGGTGGAAGGAAGAGATGAGGATGTTGAGGAGGAGGTGGAAGGAAGAGAGGAGGATGTGGAGGAGGAGGAGGAAGGAAGAGAGGATGATGGCGTAATTTTAGATCTGGTAGTTGTTGAGGAGGAAGATGAAATTGAAGAAGAAGATTTTGCTGATTTTGAAGATGGTGGATTGGTGGAAGAAGAAGAAGGAGGAGTTATTGAAGATGGAGAAGTGGTGGAGGAGGAGGAAATCAACACGACATCAGGTCAGTGTCATCCCAGCTTGATAGGGCAAAACAGATGTAGATAGGGTTGCCACCTCATCCCTTTAATCCAGAACACATATGGATTACACATGTTCTGTGGCTAATGTAATGCAGATATGGCACCAGGTGAGTAAAATTACCACCTTTAAATCAGCCACAGAACCTGTGTAATTAATATGTGTTCTGGTTTAAAGTGATGAGGTGGCAACCCTAGATGTATCTCGGCCGGTCAAATGTCTAATTTTATATTTTTTACTAATTTTGTAGGGGATGAAGATGCTGTTCCCCATTTTTCTCGGGCAAGTGCGGGAATTATAATCCAGCAAGTAATGGAGTGCAGCAGCGAAATGGCAAATATGCGTCAACAGATGGTTCAGATGGAACAGAATGTGCGCAATATAATAGTCGACTGCTGTGCAGAGCTGGACACTATGCGGCAAAGAATGGTGGTTATAGAGCAAAACTATAAGAACATCATTGACATGATGGGCCGTGTGAAAGACTAAACCAACCCCCCCCGCCCATCCCCCAACCTGTTTTTATGTCTGACTCAGCAACACGCCAAAATTTGAAGATGCACACACAGTGTGTCAACATGTGCTATCTGCCATCACAGAATATAGAATATCTGTGCTTTGTGGGTACAACCCCCTCCTCGATTATTAAATATTTTTCGAGGAAAGGTTTGCTCCCACAAAACCCAGACATTGTTCACCCATGATGGCAGATAGCACATGTCGCCATTTTAAAGTCTTTTGGTGTGGTATAACTGACATTTGGCGAAAAGCACTGAATGTGTGCATCTTCAAATTTTGGCGTGTTCCGGTGTGACCTCACACCATGACTGTTTTTGGGAATGCAAAAGTGACACATTTGGGGTTGTATTTTTTGGGACATGTTTTCTATTGTATAGTTTAAAAATGGCTTCCATTCAACAAGCCATACAAAACAGAAAAAGTAAACAAAAATAACTAAAAATAATGTAAAAAAAATAAAAAAAAAACAAAAAAACTAAAAAAAGATTGGTTAACACATCGATCCCAAAAATCTGATCAATCTTTTTAATTGATTTCCAAAAAACACAACACCCAAAAAAAAAAAAAAAAAATATTGTTTTTAAATATTTCCACAAAAAAAAAAAAAAAGATTATTTGGTGAACAAATATGTTTAAAAAATGTGTAAAATATTTTTAGACAAAATTACGGCAAAAAATATTGAAGAAATTGTTTGGAACCCAAAAAAATCAAAAATGGATACTTAATAAAAAAATAAAAAATAAATAATAAACGTGAACATTAAAAATGTTGGCATGTTTAAGAGCAACAAAAAAACCTTTTGGCAAAAAAACAGGAAAAAGCTGACAATAAAAAAAGTTGGTTTTAAAACATTACAAGGAGTGGCTTGATTATTTAAGATGCTGAATACCCAGTTTGGAGATGAGTGAATAATGTGCAATTGTGTTTATTTACTAAAACCTGAAACCTACATTTGGCACTAGAAGTGCACTATTTTTTTGGCTAACCAGGAAGACAGAAAAAAATACAAAAAGCAGTAATGACAAACAACTGTATAAAGTCCAATGGTCTAATTATTTATTAGTTCTGTGAATATTCCTTTCTTTGGGGGGCCAAATTAGAAAGAAATATGATCTGGCATAGCAATGGCCCCCCGACCCATGAAGTACTCAACATATTTGTTGCGTACCTCACGAGCAGATGGGGTGCCAATGCCAGCGCGACCAGTGACCAGCCCAGGGAGAGGATCTGAGAGTAGTCTTGCCTCAGAAACTCTGTCGGGTAGGTACGTCTGGGAATGCCTGCGTAAAAAGTTGTGCAAAATGCAGCAGGCAAATACAACGGTGTTCAATTTATATTCCGCCAAATGTATCGATGTCAGGAACAGGCGGAACCGGTTGCTGAGGATCCCAAAGGCATTCTCGACTACCCTCCGAGCCCTGGACAACCGATAATTAAACACACTCCTCTCTGAGGTGAGGGTCCTCTGGGGAAAAGGCCGCATTAGGTGAGGTCCAAGCCCGAAAGCCTCGTCCGCTAGGAACACAAACGGAAGTCCTTCCACATTGTCTTCATCTGGTGGCAGTGCCAGATCACCAGTTTGGAGACGATCGTAGAATTCAGTCCGTGAGAACACTCCCCCATCTGACATCCGGCCATTCTTCCCCACGTCCACATATAGAAACTCATACTGTGCCGACACCACCGCCATCAACACAATACTATGATAACCCTTGTAGTTAAAATAGTAGGACCCCGAGTGGCGTGGGGGCACAATGCGGACGTGTTTCCCATCTATTGCTCCACCGCAGGTAGGAAAATCCCACCGCTGGGCAAATTGGGAAGCCACAGACTGCCATTCCTGTGGGGTGGAGGGTAGCTGTGGGGACAAACAAAAAATGAGATTTACTACTTTGGCACATAAACATTGCAAACATAATCGAAAATCCATCATTGTGCAACATCAACAACAGGATTCACATTTCACACAAGCATTGTGAAGTGATTTATTTTTTGACAAAATATAGACCCACTTAATTATCAGACTCCACATCCCTCTGATGATAGAGCAAGAAACTATTTTGGGGGGGGGGAGGGGCAGAGCTACAATTGATTATCCAAAAAATAACCAACAATTTAGGCTAGGTGGGTTTGGGCCTAGGAAAGCATGCTGGACAGGTTTATGGTGGGTAAGGACAAAATATGCAGCTAGGCCCAAAACAAACATGTAAAGGTTAACAACATGCCTGGGGAGAAAAGGGAACATCCCACACACAGCAGATTACAATCTCATGGTTATTAGGGAAGAACAAAAAAATGACTTTCTCACACATTTAAAAAAAAAAAAATTGTGTTGTTCAAATTAGGGAACTTACCTTAAGATACTCCTCCTGCAGAACATGTATGATGGCAGTACACGTCTCCGGTATGATGACCCCAAGTGACTGGGGAGAGATGCCTGTCGAGAACTTGAGGTCCTGCAGGCTCCTCCCAGTCGCCAGGTACCGCAACGTGGCAATAAGCCTCTGCTCGGCCGTGATGGCATCGCGCATCACAGTGTCCTGCCTCGTGATATAGGGGGACAGAAGATCCAGCAGACGGTTGAATACGGGGTCCGTCATGCGGAGAAAATTCCGAAAATCATCCGGATTATTCTCCTGGAGTTCCCTAAGCAGAGGCATATGAGAAAACTGGTCACGCTGGCGCAACCAATTCTTGGCCCAGAAACGCCTCCTCCCACTGTTCCTGGCCAAACAACTGATTCGCTGAGCCTGTCCATAAGCAATCCCATAACCAGCACCAATTCGCGAGAATCGACGCTGCTGCTCCATCATGGATTCAAACCGGCCGGCTGGTCAGTCAAGAACACACTCCAACAGAAAGCACTCGCAAATCCAGCACAACCTGCTAAGCCCGCACGACACACAGATACGAGCGCACAGTACGCGGAAACGTGCTGAAAGCCTGTGCCCGAATGCCAACTGCAAACCCGCAAGCAAACGCACTGAACCCGAGAATACCTACTGTCAAAACGCGGAGAATGAAAAGCACGAATCGGCTCTAACCAAACCTTCACTAGCACGCGGTCACACGGAACTAGCAAAAGCGGAACAGAGGGCGGCGCCGTTGACTTTGGTCTTCCCCTTTATAGTGACGTCTTACGTGGTTTACGTTGCATACGTTCTGGTTCGCGGAGATTTTTGGGCGCTAGTGTGTACGTTCCAGCGGATCAACAGATAAATCCGTCGATCCGCTGAAACCGATCCGCGGATAAATTTCAGCGGATGGATTCTATCGTGTGTACGAGGCCTTAGAGGTTTGTGGCACACACTACAAAGTCTTGCTCTGTGGGAAATCCATAATTAAAAAATTGACAGAGGAATAAAAAAAGGAAAATATGAATGTTTTCATAGTGTTCTTGAAAGAATGTTCACTGCCTCTCTGAGTGTTTGTTTTGGTCTTGCAGATATTGAGAAGGACTTAAGTATGTTAAGAAGTTCTGGAAACCAACATGGGACTGGTACAAGTGATCCTCAAGGAGCTACGTACCAGGCAGCACACCCTAGTTACTTGTGGGTAGCATGGACTTTTAATGGTTCCTAAATGTAACAGAAACTCCCTCCAACTATCATCGACCTGTTTTGTGCCAAAAAGGTGCTTCATTGTAATAATTATTTTAAGCTATTGTGTGAACCAAAACACACAATATTCAAATACACCAAAACAAGGAGAAAAAACAGTATAGTACAGTATAATACACACTAAATTAAATAAACTAAATTAACCTCTTGACAACCAATGTACTACAATTCTAGCACTAGACCCCCCTCTGTAACTTAAAAATAGTAACCTGTAAAAAATGTTAAAGCGTTGCCTATGGAGATTTTTAAGCACCAAAGTTTGGTCCTATTCCATGAGTGTGCACAATTTTAAAGCGTGACATGTTAGGTATCTATTTACTCGGCGTAACATCATCTTTCACATCTTTATACAAAAAAAATGGGCTAACTTTACTGTTTTGTTATTTTTTAATTCATGAAACCGTTTTTTAACCCCCAAAAAAGTTGTTTGAAAAATTATTGCGCAAATACTGTGCGAGAAAAAAAAGTTGCAATGAAAGCGATTTTACTCCCCAGGGTGTCTGCTAAAAAAAATATATAATGTTTGGGGGTTCTGATAAATTTTCTAGCAAAAAAATTGTGATTTTTACATGAAGGAGAGAAGTGCCAAAATAGGCCCGGTTGTAAACTGGTTAAAAGGGAGTATATTTTTTTAACAAGCAAATTTCACCTAAGCAGTTTAGAAAAGCAAACTGAGAGTTTTTACTCTGGCAAAACACTTTGTTGATCCCTAAAGACCTTACATGACAAAATGCATGTAATCTTATACATAATGGGGCAGATCCACAGAGCGAGTACGCCGGCGTATCTACTGATACGCCGGCGTACTTTCAAATTACCCGCGTCGTATCGTTGTTTTGAATCCTCAAAACAAGATACGACGGCATCTGGGTTAGATCCGACAGGCTTACGTCTTCATACGCCTTCAGATCTAAGATGCAATTCTTCGGCGTCTGCTGGGTGGCGTTCACGTTGTTTTCCGCATCGAGTATGCAAATTACCCGGCGCATTCCTTTACATCGTCTCCAGTCGGCTTTTTCCGGCATATAGTTAAAGCTGGTATTTCGTGGCGTATAGTTAGACCTGCCATGTTAAGTATGGCCGTCGTTCCCGCGTTTATTTTGAATTATTTTTTTTGTTTGCGTAAGTCGTCCGTGAATCGGGATGGACGTAATTCAATAAAAAAGATGACGTCCTTGCGACGTCATTTAGCGCAATGCACGGCAGAAAAATTAAGGGACGGCGCATGCGCAGTTCATTCGGCGCGGGGACGCACTTCATTTAAATGAAACATGCCCCCTAATCGCCGATTTGAATTCCGCGCCGTTACGCCACTTGAGATACACTACGCCGCCATAACTTACGGCGCAAATTCTTTATGGATTCGATTTAAAGCCAGGTAAGGTACGGTGGCGTAGCGTATCTCGGATACGATGCGCCGGGGCAGATCTTTGTGGATCTGCCCCAATCTTTTTAGATTTTTGCAGTGTGTTGAGTGTTTTTCACTTAACGTTTTGATTGGATACATTTCCAAGGTAGCAAGGTGTAAGCAATTTACTGGCCCCTAATCAGGATTAGCTGTACATCACACAACCTGATATGCCACAATCTCCTCCCAAGACATTGAGGAAGCCTTGAAGTCCAATGACCATAAACTCATAAAGACAGGAGTTAGAGAAGCCAAGTGGATAATTGTTGAGGATTTCGACTCTATACTGTAATTACACCTCTACTTGCTCTGAAAATCATCCTTAATCTGTCTTCTTTGTCCCCAAGATTTTGTAGGTCCCCTTGTACAGACAGCCAAACCTCCTTCAACCCCCTCAGCTTTGACGTCAATGTTTCTTATACCACTGTTTTTGCTTTTAAAACCCTCCTTCACTTTTCTTCTTTATAAACCTAAAGTAGCCCATAGATCAGTGGCCATCAACCCTGTCCTCAGGGCCCACTAACAGGCCAGGTTTGCAAGATAACTAAAATACATCTCCCAAGGTTACACATAAAATCTGGCCTGTTAGTGGGCCCTGAGGACAGGGTTGATGACCACTGCCATAGATGACTCGATTTTCTTTTACTCAATTCCCCCACCAACACAGTTAGTGTTGAGGGGGAATTCCTCCCGCAGAGATGTTGTGTTCTGCTGGCAGGAAGGGGGGTGCAAGTAGCCTTCCTGGTTGGAAGAACACAATGATTACTGCTAGTGCCTATAGCTGCTGCCTATAGCCACATGTAGAAAAAAAAAGACTGGCTGGTTTTAACCAAGTTGATCAATGAATCTTGGGTACAATCATCCTGCCTATACATACAGTAGATTGAATGTCAGCTGGCCCTGCTGAACCAGACAAATTTCAATCCGTGTGTGGATGGCATAAGATTTGCAGATGTGGGGGGAATAGATAAAATAAGTAGCACTTTAGCGATTTCTTATGCACTGCAGCTGCTGATTTTAAATGTAATAATGTTGATATGCAGTGTTTATATTATTATTTGATTCATACGCTAAGCCATTTATCTTTATTAAATAACTCTATTTATCTTAACAGAATAACTCAATATAAGCAATTAGTAAACATATGGTTGGTTTTTCTTAATTGTGTTATCTTCAAAGCAAGGCAATCCCTATACCATTGGCAATTCATTTGTTCATTTTTACTTATATAGTCCAATGAATTTAGATATATTATGAGATATAACATATATAATATTCAAAATTAACTGTGTCACCCATGTACACTATTTTACCTAGGTAATGTGCTTGGTTCTGGGTTATACACCAGCACAGTTTTTTTTATAACATCTTTTCAGTTTTTGGTAATTTTGGTCTCATTTTGGTCTTTATGGTCCAGTAAGTTGGACAAGCTCCATGTAAGTGCTTATTAATTACTGTAGATGTATACCTTAAATGGCTGACTCTTACAGCCATTGGGCATTGAGCATTGGAATGCAACCAGGAACTGATAATTTAAGCCAATTAAACAAAGGGGCTTCCACTTTAAAAAACAAGTCCTAACATTGGACATCAATACAGTGGCAGTGGCATTACTCTAATTACCATCCCCTCTCAGAAAAAAACAAAACAAAGAACAGAGCTGTTTATTTGAATCTGATGTGGATTTATATCCACCCCCAGTAGCTAGCTTGATGTAGGTCTATGTAAAGCGATGGTCTGATGTTGCTAAATTGTCTTTGCAAGTATATGTAACTGTATAAATGGACTAGCACACTGCATGCCAGGCCCTGGAAAAGGGGCCACAGGGTGAAAAAACAAAAAAAAAACAAAGAAAGATTGGCAAGTATCTTATATCTGTAGAGCACATTTACCCCTAGATGACTTCTCCCTAGCCACCTGTTCTGACCCTTAAAGGAGAAATAGGGAAAATTATCTTTTGCTCCTACTTCTCCTGTGGGTCACAGTTGTGCACTTAGTTCTGCACGCCTGTGACCTGGATTCAGCAGACAGTGGGCTAAAGTCTACTGTCAGCTGAGGTCACTCAGTCGGTCCAGTCTCTGGAGAGATCCCGACTTAAATGTTGAGATCCTGACTGGTTTACTGAGAGCCAACTGCTCCTGCCCCCTCCACAGCCTGGTGCTTTAGTAAGTGCTGGAGTGGCAGAGCAGAGAGACAGTGACTGATAGTGACCAGTTCTCTGCTCACTGAAGACCTGAAAATCAGTGGTTTTTGATTGCTCAGTTGTCAGACCAATGCTGCATCCATCTAAGTAAGTATAACTACCATACTTGTCTTTTAAGTGGACTAGTTGACCTCCAATGTTCCAGGGCCCTAATGCATTGGGACAATGTCTCACTGCCTGTGATTAGCGCAGTGCAGTGCCGACTTCCTGGCGGGCTCTGCACGTGGAGTGTGCAAAAACGCCGGAGCTCATCCCTACTTGCTACACAGGAGAAATGCAGAACAGAAAGTGATGGCAATTCTCTTTTTTAAGGTCCACAAAAACAAATTAGCTGAATAGGGAATGGTTAGAATTTTTGGCAATGTTTTAATTGCTGTCTGTCTTGCTGTCCCAATGACATGAATGCATTTTGCTGGGACAGGATGAGAAGAAATAACATAAAAAAAAAAATTGGAGTAAGGCTTCAAACAGATCTGTATTGGAGCATATCACTGGTCCACATATAAAACTCTGGTTACGGAAGTGATTTAAAAAATATAATTAAATAATGCGCGACTTGAGCCTTTTACATCCATCCAAAGCTTTAAAGTTAGAGTGGACCAGGGAGCTAGATATAATGGAGAGAGCATATCACTATCTGCTTTTTTCTGGACAACGCAGTATTTCAACACACTGCAGCTGCATTCTCTATTTAATTCATAAAATGCAGGCCAACGTGTGCAGCCTGTGGTGTCCCACGGTAAGACGCAGTAAGACCTCCATATTTAGAGGAGAGACCAATCACATCACTTTGACAGGTCATTTTCCCATTGCATTTATTTCTGCTCCATTTAAGCAAGAGCAGCAACATTCTCCTTAGTTCTACGTTAAGTTAGTTTAGTTGGTTATTATATAACAATCCCGTATCTGTCTCTCTCTCTTTCTCAGCAGTTACAGAAGAGGTTGCATAGCGCTCATCAAATCAAATTCCTGTGTATAAAGCAAAGCATCGACACACACGCAACTCAGACCTCTGCATTCTGTGTGCACTGAATTGATGTCAAGTAAACATTATTAATTATTATTGATCTGAAAAATGATTGATGTTGTAATATATGATGTTTTTCCCTTGCGAGCATTTTGTTTGACAAGTTGCTCTAACAAAACACACACTAGTGGATTTGTTTGATTTATATCTGGGCTTAAAAGCTGTGTTTTCCACATCAGGGGGTCTTACATAACATTGTACAATATATATTTTCTTTGATCTTTGCTTACTTTTCAGTTTATCATTTCTATCCTATTAAAGAAGAAATTTATTCACAGTCCGAATGAGTTCCAATGGGCTATGTACAGTCCACATTCATTCATTTTTTATCATTGTACTTGCCTGGAAACACAAAAAATGGCAGTTCTGCAAATGTACTAATAAATTAGATAGATCCAATATGGATCATTGTTTGGCATAGCAGTATTATTATTTCTGACAAGAACATCTATTTGTGCCATGCATTGTCTTTAAATTTATCATAAAAATGAAGTCTGCTTAATGTTACTAAAGTATTGACTTATGCCCTGTACACACAAACGGTTCGTCTGATGAAAACGGTCCGATGGACCGTTTTCATTGGAAGAACTGATTGTGTGTTGGCCCCATCGTTTTTTTCCCATCGGTAAAAAAAAAATAGAACCTGTTTTAAAATCTTCTGATGGTTAAAAAAACAATAGAAAAAAACGATCGTCTGTGGGGAAATCCATCGGTCAAAAATCCATGCATGCTCAGAATCAATTTGAAGGATTGAACTTCA
This sequence comes from Rana temporaria, assembly GCF_905171775.1. Lineage (NCBI taxonomy): Eukaryota > Metazoa > Chordata > Amphibia > Anura > Ranidae > Rana > Rana temporaria. Next base: position 128,795,340 of record NC_053496.1, read on the forward strand.
TTTTTCTCTGCACATCGTTGTGTTTTACGTCCCCGCGTTGGACACGATCGGATTTTTAACTGATGGTGTGTAGGCAAGACTGATGAAAGTCAGCTTCATCAGATATCTGATGAAAAAATCCATCGGTCCGTTTTCATTGAATGAACCGATCGTGTGTACGTGGCATAACTCTTCTTAACCAGTCCAATAGTTAATTTACAATGTGATCAAGTAAAAGATACAAGACTTTTAAAATGTGGTGTTGAGAGGATAAGTAGGGGACCAAATACCCAAATTGAAAGTTATAATAAAAGCATACACATATCAAGAAATTAAAAATCTAATGTTATAAAGTGTCAACAACACAATAAGACTCAAGCACAGTAAATGTAAGGGATTACAGTGTGTTTAATTAAACATTAAAAAAATGCACCATTGCATCAAACAAAACGCAAATAAAGTTTCCCTTGCATGGAAACTGTGTCAGCAGCACAATCCAGTACATTTATTCTCCTGCCCAGGTATGAAATTATTTGGGTTTGTTTAGACCTGCCGGCTGTTCCAACACAAGTGTCTGCATGCATTTTCTCTCCAGAACACACCACCTGCATTCAACCCAGAGAAGACCTATATTATACCCCAGGTAGGGGAAAATATGTTTTCAGTGCTTAACTCCGAGCATAATGGTACACAGCCCTATCACTACCACTAGCTTAACTCATTAAGTGCCACAGACTAGGGATCAGGTGAACCCATCCACATTGCTGGCCTTGACCCAGTGGGAGTGTTTGTCACTAACTGGCATGATACTGCTGTGAATGGGAAATTGAGTTAGCCCTTAGGGTTATAAACATTATATATGTGAAAACAAAGCAATAACATTTGTCTTTTCATCTTGATCGGTTAACAAATGAGGGCTCCGTCTATTTTCCTTGTATTATATTTATTTGAGTTTCAGCCTATTTTTATTATATTTATATTAAAAAAGCAAAAAAAGAGTTTGCCTGCAGTTACACATGCTGCATTTAAAAACATTGCCCCCTGTACCCTTATGCATATGAAAACTGTAAATCTAGCACCTTAAACATTGATCTTTTCGGTACATGTGGAACTGGGTGGATGGGCTGAGAAAGGATATGGTATTCCAATCCTCCTGCTGTCACCTGATGGTATGAACCAGTGTGAACTTGGTCTTGGAATGGATTGGTTGTGAGTCTATGCCAACTAAATGGTGTCATGGTGCTAAGGGATGTGCGCGCACATTGATATCTGAGCTGTTGTTGGAGATTTGGGTGATAAGGGTGTGATGAATAATGGACGAGGGTAGGAGATTGCAGCAAATTATGTCCCACCTATAATATTTGCCTGACTATTGAGTTCATTTTAATATTCTAAAACTCAAATGTTGGGGAGCTAGAGGGAAACCAATGAAGTTTTGATGGTGCTCAAGCACAAGAAAACACCCCTTTAGCCTTGCCCCTGCTCCAGCCTTAGACCCCTTTCACACTGAGGAGTTTTTCAGGCGGTACAGCGCTAAAAATAGCGCTGCTATACCGCCTGAAAAACTCCTGCACTGCATACTCAATGTGAAAGCCAGAGGGCTTTCACACTGAGGCAATACGCTGGCGGGAGAGAAAAAAATCTCCTGCCAGCAGCATCTTTGGAGCGGTGAGAGGAGCGGCGTGTATACCGCTCCTTCACCGCTCCTTCCCATTTAAAACAATGGGAAACCGTGGCAATACCGCCCGCAATGCGCCTCAAGGCGCATTGCGGGCGGTATTAACCCTTTATCGGCCGCTAGCGGGGGTTAATACCGCACCACTAGCGGCCGAATCCCGCGGCAAATCCGACGGTATAGCACCGCTATTTTTAGCGGCGCTATACTGTCACCGCGTCTCCCGCACCAGTGTGAAAGGGGCCTTACTCTTTATACTAACAACCCTCATCTGCATTTATAGAAGGTGGAGTTACACCATCTTTCTGCAGTTTTATTGCCTGCAAATTGTCTTCAAAAAAAGAAACAAAAAGTAATGAAATTATTATTTATTGTTAGGACACTTTAAATGCCATTACATATGTTCAAATAAATGAATGAATATAATTCAGTCTACTTATTTAAGTTCTTTAAAACCCCCCACAGTACTTTTACTGTGGGCGGGCAGCACGGGCAGGCTCATCAACTAATGCATTCATTGCTTTGCACTGGACACAGCGGATTAAAGCAGTCGGTGGATTACGTGATTGCTGTGTAAACACATTATCATAATGTATCCACAACTGTTTTAAATGAGTTTCATTCGTAACAGCTGTGCTTTTTGTAGTGATTGGCCCACATCTATCACATGGTACCTAAGACAATCACATCAACCTGTACCATGTGATTAGCTGTAGCCAATCGCAACATGTCAACAGAAAAACAAACTGTCATTAATGGAAACCCATTCTTGACAGTTAAAACATTTACTGTTACAGTGTTCATCACTGTAACAGAAATCCACCATGGCCTCAGTCCATAAGTTTTTGCCAAAGCCACGCCCCCTGACATTTTTCATTTCACCCACAGGAGCTTAATACAGTGGGCAGAGCGAAACATGTCAGGGTGTGTGGCTTTGTCGGAGACTCATGGGCTGAGGCCATTTTCAAGTTACACTAGGTTGGCTGGACTGTGGCACTTCTTTGATTTTATAGAAAGTAGAAAATATTGTTTTTTTTCAATTAATTTGGTATTTTTTTTTGTTTATATCGCAAAATATAAAAAAAACCTAGTGGTGATCAAATACTACCAAAAGAAAGCTTTATTTGTGTAATAAAAATGATATTATTTGAATTTGCATACAGTGTTGCATGACCGTGCAATTGCTAGTTAAGTAGCGCAATGCTAAATAGCAAAAAAATGGCCTTGTCATGAAGAGGGTAAAACCTTCTAGGCTGAGGTGGTTAACCTTCTCAATACCGCACCATAGCCAAAAGATGGCTACAGCGCGGCTGTCTTGTTCTGGGAGGGCGTTCATGAACATCCTCCCAGAACATGCCTCCGGCACGCAGAGTTCTGAATAGCAAAAAATAGCAATTAAATCTAGAGCATTTACTACATTGTATCTTAATTTCAGCGTTATATAGGGCTAGATTCGATTTTAGATCTTAGAACACCATGTGATGTTAATGAGATCTGATGAACCCCAAACTGAGCAGACAGAATGGGGAAATCATACTGAACACAGTGCCACTTTCATTTATCCAATATTGACAAGTCAGAGACACAAATAGTCAGATTTAAATCTCACAATAGAGATAGGCATTCATGGGAATAAACACATTTGAGAAACAAAGACATTGCAGTATATAGCACAATTGACAGCTCAAGTTAGATGGAAAACAGAGAAAAGTTAGATGACAGGCAGAGGATCATAACACTTCTAGCAGTATCTTATACAGTACTTAACAAAGTCTGAAAAGCCTCTTAAAGCGAACGTAAACTATGCTGTATTCTTTGTACCTAGAAGTAAGCCTTATTCTGGGCTTACTTATAGGTACTTTAAATATCTCCTAAACATGCGCAGTTTAGGAGATATTTACTGAATACTGCACTGATGATGTCATTGGCGCATGCACGCTGAAGAAACAGCCGCCAGTGCCATTTCTTCAGAAGCCTGTGCTATGACTGGTGGCTCCGACCAGTCACACAGCCGGAGTCCGCGGCCCCGGAAGGAAGATGGGTGAAGATGGATGCGGTCTGCAGCGGGAACAATGCAGGCTTTATTTGCAGGTAAGTGTCACATAATATGTTTTAGTATGTGATGCATACTAGCACATTACAGGCATGCCCCACTTTTAAGTACACAATGGGGTTTATTTACTATCACGGACCTTCCTAAAGGTGGAGATAGTGTCTTATGCTTGCAGAGCTTCCCACGTCCAGTAGGCGTCACTGTGGCCAGTCAGTAATCGGCTAGCGTACCTAGCAGTAGGACATGTAGCTCCTGGCTCCAGTTAGGCAGGGTTCTCCCAGCTCCACTGCCTCTGCTACACCACCCGGAACCAGCGCTCTTCTCTCCCCTTTGGCTACCCTCTTCCTCCTGTTAGGGATCATCTCCCTCGGAGCTTCGTAAGGTAAGGCCCTGTCTCCCAAGGTTTTTCCATCTCCCCTGAAGACAGTTTGCGGCCGTCCTTTTCAGGACAAGCCGTGACTGTGGAGTAACAGCCTGATCCTTACCCCCCCGCCCCCCCAGCCGCAATCGCCACAACGCCACCCGGCCCACACTACTCCACTGCAATTTTGCAGCGGCCACGTTTTAGGAAAGTCTGCGGCTTCAGCCGCGGCCTAGTGACGCACCGCACTTTTTCACCGGCTTCCAAGCATCATAAACCCCCCTCACCCCAGGAGGATCTCCATGTCTCCTCCTGTGCCCCAGAGCCCCCTCCACCGAACGACTAAACTCACCCAGCCGCACAGCCCCCGGCTCGGGCCTAGTCCCGGTCGGCGGCCATCTTGGTACACCCCAGCAACAGGGAAATCCTTAGCACTCACCCCCACCCCCCCATCCACAGCCCAAAGCTGGGAATTTGGCCCCCACCTGTGACCTCAGGGGTGCATACACTACTCCACTGCAATTTTGCAGCGGCCACGTTTTAGGAAAGTCTGCGGCTTCAGCCGCGGCCTAGTGACGCACCGCACTTTTTCACCGGCTTCCAAGCATCATAAACCCCCCTCACCCCAGGAGGATCTCCATGTCTCCTCCTGTGCCCCAGAGCCCCCTCCACCGAACGACTAAACTCACCCAGCCGCACAGCCCCCGGCTCGGGCCTAGTCCCGGTCGGCGGCCATCTTGGTACACCCCAGCAACAGGGAAATCCTTAGCACTCACCCCCACCCCCCCATCCACAGCCCAAAGCTGGGAATTTGGCCCCCACCTGTGACCTCAGGGGTGCATATACAGCTCCCCCACCCCCCCTCTTCAGCTTTTACAGCTATAAATCCAGGCTCCACCACCATCAAGTACTTGATCCAGGGCTCACCCGATCGCCCTCGAGGGATCAGGAAGGAATTTTTTCCCCTGTCGCGCAGATTGGCATAGCATGGCCAGGTTTTTTTTGCCTTCCTCTGGATCAAATGGGGAAGGAAGGTTTAGCGAGTTGGGGACCCACTGGAAACTTTCTTCCCATCATCATTAAATACCCCCCGATCTACATCTCCTTCCCCTGTGTTTCTGCGATTATGGGTTATCTGAGATACTCTGCAGAGACTATTTGGGGTCTAAAGACATCCGCCTCAATATTACCAGCCATCACCAAAAAAGCTCTAAGGAGGGAGCAACTACTAAGAATCGATCGACGATCGACAGTCAAAAATTTCACGCATTCACTCCAGCCAAGGCACATTTCATGCGCCTTGGTCAACACAAGATCGGCAGTAAAACACTGACAAGAAATTCATGATTTCATTCTACTAAACAACTTAGATTGCCTCTTTATCACTGAAAGCTGGTTAACAGCCGATTGTAACACCATTCTAGGAGAACTGGTGCCAGATAATTATCGCATTCTAACAGAAAACAGAGTGGGGCAAAGAGGGGGAGGCCTGGCGGTGATCCACAAGACTCACCTCTCGATCACCAAACCGGACCTTCAGAACTCACTTCCATTCATGGAAACCCTCACTCTGCAACTGCAAACAAATCCCCAGGACACTGTCCATATACTTCTCTGCTATAGACCACCTGGCCCAAAAACGCATCTCCTCACATCATTGACAGAATTCATCTCCACCTATTCCCTAAACATTAAACACCTCCTGCTACTCGGGGATTTCAACCTCTGGGCAAACTCCTCTCAGGACCCCGTTGTCGACGCCTGCATTGATCATTTGGAAGGATTTGGTCTGCAGCAACTAGTACGTGGGCCCACACATGCTTCAGGTCACAAGCTCGATCTCATTTTCAGACAAGATTTGGAAATCAATAGCCTGGAAATGGGCCGCAACCATGGACAGATCACCATGCAATTAAATTCAGAATTACCACAAACGCCCCCTCAAAAAAAAAATGATAAAACCGGTGTCAATACACTGGGCTAGATCTCAGAAGAAGCTCCACTAGGAACTCTTCAAAACTACATTAGGAAACAAAACAAAAACATTCCAACAACACCAAACAGCCACAGAAACACTTTACGCCATCAACAAGGCTCTACTACAGTCAGCAGACTTAGTAGCGCCAAAACGCAAAACGTGCATCCGCAAAAACAACTCCAGCTGGTTTAACGACCAGCTGTCCTCGTTGAAGCAGGAGCACAGAAGAGCGGAAGCAGCATGGAAAAGAAGCTCTTCAGAGGAAAATCTCATCACTTATAAGGTAATAACCAAGAAATACCATAAAGAAATCTTTAATGCCAAAAAAAATAACATTTTTCCAACATCATCACAAATGCCCTAAAACGCCCCCGTGAACTCTTCAATCTAGTCACCCAGACCATGAACCCAGTCTGTCTAGAGGCCCTAATTTCTGATTCACAAGAATTTTGCAACAAATTATCGGATTATTTCATTAACAAAATTGAAAAAATCGGTGACAGTATTCAGCAAAATAGAACCTCCATCAACTCCCCCCAAAATCAGAAAGCTAATACCCACATCAATCCGCCGCAACCAACTCATTTCACTCTAAAACCCATTTCCATCGATGCCACAAAAAATATTATCGGTACTCTGCGAAATAACACAGCGCCTAATGACATCATCTCCACTAAACTGCTGAAAGAATGTGCCGATATTTTGGCACCTGCTATCACTCAGCTCATAAACCAGTCATTCAAGGAGGGCATGGTGCCAACCTTGCTGAAACAAGGTATTATCAAACCAATTCTAAAAAAAAACACCCTCGACCCAAAAGACCTAAACCATCGTCGACCCATAACAGGCCTAAATATCTTCTCCAAGGTAATGGAGAAAAAAGTTGTACAACAGCTACAACATCATTTAGACACCCACAAATTACTCGACCCGTTTCAATCGAGTTTCTGTCCCGATCACGGGACAGAAACAGCACTTCTCAAAATATGGGATGATGCTCTCGAGGCAGCAGACGAAGGAGAATCTTGTCTTCTGGTACTGCTGGACCTAAGTGCAGCTTTTGATACGGTAGACCACAAGTTATTACTGACTCGGCTAGCTGAAGTAGCCAGAGTCGGGGAATGTGATTTATCTTTGTTCTCCTCCTTCTTGGAAAAACGATCACAAATAGTGAAACTTGGTCCTTTCACTTCTGAAAAACGCAGGGTGTCATGCGGAGTCCCTCAGGGATCCCCCTTGTCGCCTGTTCTGTTCAATATCTATCTTCGCCCCCTCTTTGAAATCATCAGTAACCAGGAGTTACTCTACCATTCTTATGCAGATGATACACAACTGTACTTCTGCATCTGCAACAAAAAGGATCATTATCTCGGACTAGAGAAATGCCTTACTTTAATAGAAAACTGGATGACGGAGAGTTATCTTAAACTCAACGGCTCGAAAACAGAACTTCTCCTGTTTCACGCCAAGCAAAAGAATCATCCCGCAACAACATGGGGGCCCATTCTGGGTAAAACCATCACCCCAAGCACCAAAGTCAAAAGTCTTGGAGTCATTTTTGACACCTACATGACAATGGATGCACAAATAGGGTCAGTAGTCAGCGGTTCCCACCATCTGCTGCGCCTACTACGCAGACTCATTCCCTTCATTCCAAAAGAAGACATATCAGTCATGGTGGGAACAATTATCAACTTCAGACTTGACTATGCAAATGCCCTGTATCTCGGACTCCCTAAATACCAAATCTCCTGTCTGCAAGTCGTTCAAAATACGGCTGCTCGACTGGTGACTGAAAAAAAACCTTGGGAATCAATCTCTCCTTCACTGAGATCGCTTCATTGGTTACCAGTGAAGGACAGAATCACCTTCAAGGCACTTTGTCTAACGCATAAGTGCGTTCAAGGAAATGCCCCACAATATCTATGCGAAAAACTAAAAGTTCACAGCCCCAATCGCGTTCTGCAATCCACCAAACAAAATCTACTCCAGATACCCAAAGCCAGATACAAGTCCAAAGGAGAATGGAGATTTTCAGTCCAAGGACCCAGACTATGGAACGCTTTACCAACCTGCATCCGATTGGAGGTGAACCACCTGGCCTTCAGAGGAAAAATCAAAACCTATCTCTTCTGAGGAAAGTCTCACTCAGAAAATAAATATTAAGCGCCCAGAGGCGATTCAGTTCGCATGTGTTGCGCTATATAAGTTTCTACCTCACTCACTCATCACTGGAAAGAGCAAAATCAGACTCCCTCCTGCATAAAAACCAATGAGCTTCCAGGTTTTATTACCAAAGCTTAATTAAACAAGATGGGGTTAGAGGCTCAATGGTTTCTATGCAGAAGAGAGCCTGATTTTGCGCTTTGCAGTTTTAGTAAATAAACCCCATTGCGTACTTAAAAGTGGGGTATGCATGTATGCCTTTACTTTGCAGGGTGAAAAAAACAGCAGAGTTTACTTCCTCTTTAATATATGATTTTCTTAATAACCTGTCATTATAACATATTTATTAACAAAATGCACACCTGTGAGTCTAGATTGTGAACTGAGACTGAACTAACAGAGCCAAACAATGTATAATTTCCATAACTCTAGCTATGATGAAGTTATATTCAATAAAAGTGGTTACATTAATGTATAAGAATAACAATCATTTAGACACCAAAACACATTTAAGGAGAAGCAGGTTTTTAAAACACATCAGACCTCCTAAGCAAAATAAGTAAAATAAGCATAGGATTTATTTTATATTTTATTTGGTCTCTATCAAATCGTAATTTAATTTGGTGCAACAATATGTTAGTTGACAGACTGCAAAACATGTCAGTGGAAAAACAGATCCGTTTAGAAAAAACTGTCATTAAGGGGGTGTCTGCTAAATATGATGAAACATTTCAACACCCCTATACGAAAAGATGGCAGCTCTCAAAACTACGAAGACTGCAAAATAATAATTTGTGAGAGCTGGTGAATCTAATATAGCAGATTGAACTATTCTACAATCAAATTGTACTCTTCATGAAACCAAGCACCATTGGAACTTTTCTAAGTACTTTACACTTTCATTCCCATTTATTTTGCTGTTGATATTGTCTATTTTACAATGTCTTTTCTGTAAATATTTTTCTGAACTATTTTTTTTTTCAATAATATAAGAATATTTAAAAATTGTTAAGTTGGGTCTCTAAATCCTCTAACATTACATTAATTAAATATTTGCCTCTTTGAAGAAAAATATATTATAAATTCTGTTCCGCTTGGGCATGGCACCAAGTGATACAGCTATATCATTTAAAAATTAAAAATTGCAACACCAGGTAATATAAACAGCACATTTCGGTTAAAACCCATAGTGCCAGCTACCATTTGCATCTATAAAAGGGTTTATTGCCGAGTTAACCTGCCCAAGTCACGTCCACTCTGCTGGAACTTAGGTTGTTGGCTTGTTAGCTTGAAAATCTGAAGGTTTAAAGTGTAATATCATTACACACCAAGTTACACAAGTTGGGTGGAGAGAAGGGACAGAGTCAGTGATATACTGTAGCTACAAGAAGTGCAGTATTATTAAGTACTACCAGGCCCATGGCCTTGAGGCCTAAACTAATATTGTGTGGTGGTGGTGGTTACAAGTTCACATTTGGGCAGAGGCAAATTTGTCTAGGCTTCTGGGCAGCCATTTCTTTTAGGGGATGTGAAAATCATTAAAGGGGTTGTAAAGGTTTGTTTTTTTTATTTTCTAAATAGGTTCCTTTAAGCTAGTGCATTGTTGGTTCACTTACCTTTTCCTTCGATTTCCCTTCTAAATGTTTTTTTTCTTTGTCTGAATTTCTCACTTCCTGTTTCTCCTCTGAAAGCTTACTGAGGAGAAACAGGAAGTGAGAAATTCAGACAAAGAAAAAAAACATTTAGAATGGAAATCGAAAGAAAAGGTAAGTGAACCAACAATGCACTAGTCTAAAGGAACCTAGATATTTAGAAAATAAAAAAACAAAACTTTACAACCCCTTTAACCACTTCCATACCGGGCACTTACGCCCCTTCCTGCCCAAGCCAATTTTCAGCTTTCAGCACTGTCGCACTTTGAATGACAATTGCGCGGTCGTGCTACACTGTACCCAAACAATTTTTTTATCATTTTGTTCCCACAAATAGAGCTTTCTTTTGGTGGTATTTGATCACCTCTGCGGTTTTTATTCTTTGCGCTATAAACAAAAGAAGAGTGACAATTTAAAAAAAAAAAACTTTTTTACTTTTTTATTTAATAAATATCACAATTTTTTTTAAAAAATAACTTTTTTTTTCCTCAGTTTAGGCCGATATGTATTCTTCTACATATTTTTGGTAAAAAAAATCGCAATGATCATATATTGATTGGTTTGCGCAAAATTTATAGCGTTTACAAAATAGCTGATAGATTTATGGCATTTTTATTTTATTAATTTTTTTACTAGTATTGGCGGCGATTTGCGATTTTTTTACTGTCACCGTGACATTGCGGCGAACACATCGGACACTTTTGACACGTTTTTGGCGCCATTCACATTTATACAGCGATTAATGCGATAAATATGCACTAATTACTGTATAAATGTGACTGGCATTCAAGGGGTTAACACTAGGGGGTGAGGGAGGGGTTAATATGTATACCTAAATTGTGTTCTAACTGTGGGGGAAGGGGGGTGACTGGGGGAGGTGACCGATCTATGTCCCTATGTACAAGGGACACAGATCGGTCTCCTCTCTCCCCTGACAGGACGTGGAGCTCTGTGTTTACACACAGAGCTCCACGTCTTGTCCCTGTAGCCGCCGATTCCGAGTGGCTGGCGGACATCGCGACTGCCAGGCACGCGCATCGGCATCTCGGGGACGCGCCGGGCGCGCGCACGCCGCCGCCGGCGCGCTCGCGCGCCCCCCAGTGGCCGCAAGAATACAGGACGTCAATTGACGTCCTGTTGAATTTTCAGAGTCACCGTGGAGCCGTCATTTGACGATGGCCCGGTGCTCTAGTGGTTAAATAATGTACGGTAAATTGTGGTTGTAAAAAGTAAGTGGTGTTTACAAGGGGTACTTTTAACTCGTGTGTGGATTTGTGATTGTCATTAATGTGTGTTTGATTTTAAATCAGTATAGTGTATACATTTATTAGGTGGTTATGCATAGTGTATACATGTATTAGGGGCTATGCATAGTGTATACATTTATTAGGGCTAATGTATAGTGTATAATTTATTAGGGCTAATGTATAGTGTATATACATTTATTAGGGGTAATGTATAGTGTATACATTTATTAGGGGTAATGTATAGTGTATACATTTATTAGGACTAATGTATAGTGTATACATTTATTAGGGGTAGTGTATACATTTATTAGGGGTAATGTATAGTGTTTACATTTATTAGGGGTAGTGTATACATTTATTAGGGGTAATGTATAGTGTATACATTCATTAGGGGTAATGTATAATGTATACATTTATTAGGGGTTATGTATAGTGTATACAGGGTTCAAGTCCTGCGGGAACGCGTGGGAACGGAGTTCCTGCACTTTTTTCACAGCAGGAACGCAGTTCCCTTTGCAGGACTAGAGCAGCCGAGCCGCCCGAGTCAATCCTTCACTAAGCGGGGCGATGCCCAGCTCGAGTCACTGTCAGGGGCAGGCAAACCTTAGTAATCCTTTATGTTACTGGCCGTTTCCTGTATATGGATTCATTGGGTAGTGTGCGGGTATTCCGTCACTTCCTCGATGCCGCAATGTCTCCTGGGAGCTTTTGTCATTGTTCCCAGGAGACATTGCGGAGGTCTGCCACGAGTTATCGTGGGATTTAGAAAGAACTTGCTTAAAAGAAAACATGCGGTTTAGTAATTATGCATATGAGCGTATACGTTTTTTTTTTTGGTGGGGGAGTGGATCTTGGGTGGGAGTTCCCACACTTTTTTTCCCCAGGACTTGACCCCTGAGTGTATACATTTATTAGGGGTCATGTATAGTGTATACATTTATTAGGGGTAATGTATAGTGTATTCCGTATTTTCCGGCGTATAAGACGACTTTTTGGATGCAAAAAAATGCATCCAAAGTCGGGGGTCGTCTTATATGCCAGTGACAGTCTCTGTGCTGCGAGCGTCCATAATTTAAAAGCCGCTCCTTCTTCTCAGCGTGTCCTGTGATAGGCGGAACACAAATCTTCCCAGCAGCGCCTCTATTCTGTGTTCCTCCTATCACAGATGCCTTCTCATCCTCGGACGAGAGGACGTCATTGATAGGCGGAACACAGAACAGAGGCGCTGCTGGGAAAATTTGTGTTCCGCCTATCACAGGACACGCTGAGAAGAAGCCACGGCTTTCAAATCATGGATGCTCGCAGCATGGAGACTGTCACCGGCCTTTAAACAAATCAGCAAAACGTGAGTAATGGCACTGTTGGCACAGTGGGTTAAAGTGATGGCACAGTGGGGGGAAAGTGATGGCACAGTGGGGGCAAGTGATGGCACAGTGTAGGCAAGTGATGGCACAGTGGGGGCAAGTGATGGCACAGTGTAGGCAAGTGATGGCACAGTGGGGGCAAGTGATGGCACAGTGGGGCAAGTGATGGCACAGTGGTGGCATGTAATGTGATGGCACAGTGGGGGCATGTAATGTAATGGCACAGTGAGGCATGTAATGTAATGGCACAGTGAGATTTGAAAAAAAGCCTGTTTCTGTCAGCGGTTCCGGCTACCTCTCAGCTTCCAGAAAGACTAGTAGGAAGGGGGTAGTCTTATATGGCGAGTATATTCCAAAACCAACATTTTTCCTGGAAAATTAGGGGGTCGTCTTATACACCCAGTCGTCTTATACGCCGACAAATACGGTACATTTATTAGGGGTAATGTATAGTGTATACATTTATTAGGGGTCATTTATAGTGTATACATTTATTAGGGGTTATGTATAGTGTATACATTTATTAGGGGTTATGTATAGTGTATACATTTATTAGGGCTAATGTATAGTGTATACATTTATTAGGGCTAATGTATAGTGTATACATTTATTAGGGGTAATGTATAGTGTATACATTTATTAGGGCTAATGTATAGTGTATACATTTATTAGGGGTAATGTATAGTGTATACATTTATTAGGGGTAATGTATAGTGTATACATTTATTAGGGGTAATGTATAGTGTATACATTTATTAGGGGTAATGTATAGTGTATACATTTATTAGGGGTTATGTATAGTGTATACATGTATTAGGGGTTATGCATAGTGTATACATTTATTAGGGGTTATGCATAGTGTATACATTTATTAGGGGTTATGCATAGTGTATACATTTATTAGGGGTAGTGTATAGTGTATACATTTATTAGGGCTAATGTATAGTGTATACATTTATTAGGGGTAATGTATAGTGTATACATTTATTAGGGGTAATGTATAGTGTATACATTTATTAGGGCTAATGCACTTTTCAGACTATATAGGAAGCTAGAATTCAGGAAGGTGTTTCATATGCTTATCAATGGCACTGGAATCTTGCTAGACAACATACATCAAATGTAATTAAGTCTCTAGCAAAAACATTAAAATCCTTGTCAAATCAGCTATCATCACATAAATACTTAATTAGAAAAGTGTACTTTCAGAAGAACGTCAGGATTCTCAAACTTAAACTTGACAAAGGATTCACCACTATCTTATCTAATGAATCAAGGTTTATGCTAAGTAGTGATATGAGCTTTCGAGGACTAGGGTGTCAGACCACCCTACTTAACCTTTAATGCCAATCTAATTTAAAATGATTGACCTTTTATACTTTCACTGTCCTCATCTAATGCAATCCAGATGATTTCCAGTTCTCTAATATAATTTTTCATTTTACATACAGTCAATGTAAGTATCAGGCTAAATGACAAATGTGAGTAAAAGTTTAGTTAACTCTTTGAGAAGCAAAATTTGAGGAGCAGAAATGCAGAAGATCTTTCAAAACATACACAGTAGTGACAATAATATATCCAAAGTCTCTCTTGATTTCATAAACATTATCTGTAATGGTGCACATCCATTGTGCTTAATAGCATACATTCCAACAACTAGAACGAGTTTGATATAAATAGGTTATTTAAAATGTATCCTGAGTAGTCTAAGATAGCATGATCCTTTCTAGTCAAGTCAGTTGTGAATTGCTAAACTTAATTCAACCTAAGAAGCAACTGATAGATGCAAAGTCCAGCGATTGTTAATATTTCAAAACGTCATGACCCACGCTGATTCATGTATAATGCAATTTCATCCTAAAGACCTGAGCAGCCTTGAATAAAATGCAGATACAAATCAAATAAGGTATTTAAAAAGGCCTAAGGATCCTTGTTCTAAGAATACAATGCATGCGGCAGTGAATTTGTTAATGGTTTCTATAAACCCCAGTCATTAGAGAGAAACACATATAAACAGGTATAACACTCCAGAGATACAGCTTATCCAGTAAAACAGATTTTTGCTCTGATTTTGTTGTATCAAGGCAAAAAAGGTCTACAATAAGCAATTCAAACTGGAATGGCTTCTGAGGCAGGCTGAATTCCTGAGGTATACTCCACATTCATGCCTATGGTGTGTCTCGTGTGAAATAGCTCCTCATGTCAATCCATCTTCCCACAATCAATACTCACCCATCTCAGCCGTATCAAACTGGCAAATGTGAAAATAAAATAAATAAAAAAGTCTTTCAAGATGATCTGTCCCTTCCAGCTAGCAGGCTGTGAGTAAAGGGATAGATTTTATATCTCTCGCTCCCTCTCTGTTTCTGCCTCCCTCCCCCTCGCTTTCCATGACCCAGCTCCTCAAATACATTTAATACTCCCTAATTACTTAATCTCTCACAACAGCTTACATGACTAGCTCAAAATTGTCATGAGTAGGAATGTAAACATAGAAATAACAGAGTAGCAGGGGTATGGGATGCCTTACAAGTCGCAGCTTCTATTTTCACAATGAATTCTATCTCATCTCGACAAGCCAGATATTATTTAGCTAGACACATTTACAATAAGGGTTCTTGCTCTGCTCTCTGTGCTGCACTAAAAATAGATTTATTTTCGAGGGGGGAAATTGCTACAGTTGAGAGATGATATACGGGAAAGAGCAAAAAAAAAATTGCATGTTTTTGGACTTAAAAAAAACAAAAAAAAAAAAAGGAAAAAAAAAAAAAAAAATTTGCTTTACAGACTCATCTGCTAGGTAATAAGCATCTAGGGATTTTTAACCACTTCAAGTCAAGGATTTGGTTTCAGAGAAAAGAAGACTGAACTCTTTCTGACTGAGGGTCCACTTCTACGGAACACCCCAATGCAAGGGAATGTACCTGTGTTGAAGTGCACTGCAACATATTGCCTTTAGGCCTCGTACACACGACCGAGGAACTCGTCGGAAAAGACACATCGTTTTCCTCGACGAGTTCCTTTTTAGGCTTGTCGAGGAACTCGACAAGCTTGCTTTGCATACACACGGTCAAGACAAAATCTCCTCGTTCTCAAACGCGGTGACGTACAACACATACAATGGCAGGGGAAGTTCGATTCCACTGGCACAACCCTTGGGGCTGCTTTTGCTAATCTCATGTTACTGCGTGTTAATTAAAAGTTTGGTAAGAGACAATTTGCACTTTTCAGTCTGTTACAGCGTGACGAATGTGCTATCTCCATTACAAGCGCTACTTTTACCGAAGGTGCGCTCCCGCCTTATACTTTAATCTGAGCTTGCGCGGGTTTCTTACTATACACACGCTCGCGTTTCTCATCGAAAACCAGCCCGACGAGGAACACGACGAGGAAATTGAGACTCCCTTCGAGGAAAAAGAGAACTTGTTCTCTTTTTTCCTCGTCGAGTTTCTCAACAGTTTCCTCAATGAAAAACATACACACGACCGTTTTCCTTGGCAAAAAAGCTCTGCCACCATGTTTCTTGATGGATTCTGTCGAGGAAAACCGGTCGTGTGTATGAGGCCTGAGGGTCCACTTCTACGGAACACCCCAATGCAAGGGAATGTACCTGTGTTGAAGTGAACTGCAACATATTGCCTTTAGTTGTGGTGCACTGGTTACAAACATGGTACAGTACATATTACATTTTTGGTCTGTTTTTCTGTGTTGGTAGCCCATTCAACTGAATAGGATGTGCTCGCTTGTGTTAAAATGCGCGCATGGAGTTCCAACCACAATTAGCATCAGGTCCGCGGGTCCCATGGGCGCGGTCACGAAGCTTCGGACCGGGTCGCGTGCCCAGCCGTGCCACGTGGCTCCCAAACAAAATTGACGCCATTTTTCCCACAAATAGAGCTTTCTTTTGGTGGTATTTGATCACCTCTGCGGTTTTTATTTTTTGCGCTATAAACAAAAGAAAAGCGACAATTTTGAAAAAAAAACACAATATCTTTTACTTTTTGATTTAATAAATATCATATTTAAAAAAAAAAAAATTTTTTTTTCCTTAGTTTAGACCGATACGTATTCTTCTACATATTTTTGGTAAAAAAAAAATCGCAATAAGCGTATTTGATTCGTTTGCGCAAAAGTTCTAGCATCTACAAAATAGGGAATAGAATTATGGCATTTTTTTTTTACTAGTAATGACGGCGATCTGCGATTTTTATTGTGACCGTGACATTGCGGCGGACATATCGGACACTTTTGACACATTTTTGGGACCATTCACATTTATATAGCGATTAACGCTATAAAACTGCACTGATTACTGTGTAAATGTGACTGGCAGGGAAGGGGTTAACACTAGGGGGTGAGGAAGGGGTTAATATGTTCCCTAAAGTGTGTTCTAACTGTAGGGGGAGGGGACTCACAATGGGAGGAGTCCGATGTGTGTTCCTCTGTACTGGGAACACACATCGGTCTCCTCACCTTTGACAGTTTACACACAGAGATCCATTGTCCTGCCGTGATTGCGGGCAATCACGGGTGCCCGGCGGACATCGCGGCCCGGGAATGCAAGGACGTCATATGACGTCCACTCTGAGGGAGGGTGGATTCCCGCCGATGTCATTTTACAATGACTCAGTAAGGAAAGTGTTAAGTGGTTAAAGAGGAAGTAAACTGTCATAAATGTTTTGTTTTATAAACACCTGCAAGAGAAAGGCATAATGAGCCAGTATGCACAGCATACTAGCTCATTATGTGGCACTTACCTGAGATCGAAGCCCCCAAAGTCCTCCTCGGTCCCGTCCACCGCCGCCATGTCCCCTGAGGCTTCTTCCCGTTTTCGCCGCTCCGGCGCTGTAATTGGCTGGAGTGTCGATGACGTCACTCGCCATTCACAAAAAAAAAACGTCACAATCAGTGTGCCTTCGCCGTTGCCTACGGCGCGCATGTGCCGTAGACATCAGTGCAGTGTTTTCTGCATATACTGTATCTCATTAACCGTGTAGGTTACCTGTAGGTGCAAGTTGTCACAATGGCTTTACAACCAGTTTAACACACCATAACGGAACAAAATGCATGTTTGTAAAGCATTTTGCTGTGTTTTAAAGGTAAACTGAAAGGCTTTTAAACTATTTACATTGTCTATCTTCTGAATGGCACCTACGTTTTTTTTACAGGTGTATCCAACTTTTAAGTACACAATGGGGTTTATTTACTAAAGTTGTAAAGCGCAAAATTCAGGCTCACTTCTACACAGAAACCAATGAGCTTCCAGGTTTTATTACCAGGCTTAATTAAACAAGCTGGGGTTAGAAGCTCATTGGTTTCTATGCAGAAGTGAGTCGGATTTTGCACTTTCCAGCTTTAGTAAATAAACCCCATTGCGTACTTAAAAGTGGGGTATGCCTGTATATATATATATATATATATATATATATATATATATATATACACAGGCACATACCTCCCAACTTTTTGATATGGGAATGAGGGACACCTATCAGCAAAAGTATGCAGGCATAGGACACACCCCTTGCCACCCCCACTTAAAGGAGAATTGTACAAAAAAAGAAGATTGGTTAAACCCACAAGTGCTTTTTTTACCACTACTATTCCTTTATATTGGCTTCCCGAATTTACAAATGCAGCAATTTAGAAATCAGATGAAAGGTTTAGCGCTGGGAAACACTTTTTGATAGCTAAAAAGTGCATTTTATATACAACTATATAGATCAGACTAATAAGGAGGAATGAAGGAACGGAGGGTCATTGCTCCAAATCAGGGACAGTCCCTCAAAATCAGGGACAGTTGGGAGCTATGTATATATATATTGTAACCTGGGGGACCAAATTATTATGCCAATGATATTTTTCTCATTTATCTAAATAACTGATGTAAACAACAGTCAGCATAAGGCTTCATTTCCATGGAAGTTTTTGGACATTTTTACAGCCACTTTTCTGAGCTTTTTTTGCAGCTTAAAAACGGCTCTCCATGTTAGTCTATGGCCTCATGCCCACCATGACGTTTTTGAGCTGTAGATGGCTGAGCCGTTTTTAAGCTGCAAAAAAAACCCAGGACCAGTGCGTTCTGAAGCTCCAGCCTTAGACCCCTTTCACACTGGGGCGTTTTTTGGGCGTTTTTTAGGCGCTTTGGCGTTTAAAAAAAAGCCTGTAAAGCGCCTGAAAGAAGCCTCATCTGCAATCCCAATGTGAAAGCCCAAGTGCTTTCAGAGGCCTTTCACACTGCCAGCGCCCGAAAAACGCTGGTAAAGCGCTGCTAAGACCCCTTTCACACTGAGGCGCTTTTCAGGCGCTTTGGCGTTAAAAAAAGCTTCCTCAATGGGAAGGGGGCTTTAGGAGCGGTGTATTAACCGCTCCTAAAGCGCTGCAAAGAAGCTGCATGCAGGACTTTTTTTGACGCCCTGCCAGCTCAGCGCCTCAGTGTGAAAGCACTCAGGCTTTCACATTGGGATTGCAGATGCAGCTTCTTTCAGGCGCTTTTTTTTAACGCTAAGACCACTTTCACACTGGGGTGTTTTTCAGGCGCTTTAGTGTGAAAGCACTCGAGCTTTCACATTGGGATTGCAGATGCAGCTTCTTTCAGGCGTTTTACAGGCGCTTTTTTTAACGCTAAAGCGCTTGAAAAATGCCCCAGTGTGAAAGGGCCCTTAGAGCTGTAAAAACGCCAGACGTTAAAAAACGCTCAAAAACGCTAAAAAAACACGCAAAACTGCTAAAAAACGCTACCGCTGCGTTCTTGAGCTCCAGTTTAAAAAAAAAAAAAAAAAACATGGACAGGCGTTTTTAAGCTGTAAAAAAGGCCCAACTGACAATACTAGTCTCTCTCTCTCTAGCAGTAGCGCTGCTCTTTATGCTGGTCCTCAGACCACCTCCATGCTTCATGGTTGGGATGGTGTTCTTGGGGTTGTACTCATACTTCTTCTTCCTCCAAACACAGTGGGGTAGATTCAGATAGATTAGCGGATCTTTAGATCCGCGTAATCTATCTGATTTACGAGCCGGTCCAATTTTGCGAGGCAAGTGCATGATTCACCAAGCACTTAACTCGAAAAATGCAGAAAACCTCGAAAAAGATCGTAACTCCCCCGGCGGAATTCAAATTCCGCGACTAGGGGGGGTGTACAATTTAAATCAGGCACGTTCCCGCGCCAATTTAACTGCACATGCGTCGCCGGTGAAATTTGCCAGTGCGCATGCTCCAAATGACGTCGCTAGGACGTCAATGTTTTCGGCGGCTACATAAATTCCGGCCATCCGTATACGCAAACGACGTAAAAATTTGAATCTCGTCGTGGGAACGACGGCCATACTTAACATTAGCTACCCCTCATATAGCAGGGGTAACTATCCGCCGGAAAAAGCCGAACGCAAATGACGTAAAAAAAAAGCGACGGGCGGGCGTTCGGTCTTGAATCGGCGGTTCTCCTCATTTGCATATCTGACGCGTAAAAAACTGCGACGACACCTAGCGGCCGGCGGTAGATTGCAGCCTAAGATCCGACTGGTGTAAGTCACTTACACCAGTCGGATCTAAGGGAGATCTATGTGGAACTAATTCTTATGAATCAGTCGCATAGATCCGACCGTCGGATCTCAGAGATACGACGGCGGATCAGGAGATCCGCCGTCGTATCCCCTTGATGAATCTGGCCCAGTGAGTTTAGACCAAAAAGCTCTATTTTGTCTCATCAGACCACATGACCTTCTCCTGTTCCTCCTCTGGATCATCCAGGTGGTCATTGGCAAACTTCAGATGGGCTTGGCTTGAGCAGGGGGACCTGGCATGTGCTGCAGGATTTTAATCCATGACGGCATAGTGTGTTACTAATTGTTTTCTTTGAGACTGTGGTCCCAGCTCTCTTCAGGTCATTGACCAGGCCCTGCCGTTTAATTCTGGGCTGATCCCTCACCTTCTTCATGATCATTGATGCCCCACGAGGTGAGATCTTGCATGGAGCCCCAGACTGAGGGATATTGACCGTCATCTTGAACTTCTTCCATTTTCTAATAATTGTGCCAACAGTTGTTGCCTTCTCACCAAGCTGGTTGCCTATTGTCCTGTAGCCCATCCCAACTTTGTGCAGGTCTACAATTGTATCCCTGATATCCTTACACAGCTTTCTGGTCTTGGCCATTGTGGAGAGGTTGGAGTCTGTTTGACCGAGTGTGTGGACAGGTGTCTTTTATACAGGTAACGCGTTCAAACAGGTACAGTTAATACAGGTAATGAGTGGAGAACAGGAGGGCTTTCAGCTTTCGGCACTGTCATGCTTTGAATGACAATTGGCTCCCAAACAAAATTTACGTCCTTTTTTTTCCCACAAATAGTGAGTGAGTGAGTGAGTGAGTGAAAAACTTATATAGCGCTACACATGCGAACTAAATCGCCTCTAGGCACTTGTTTGACCAGTTCTCCTTTTGGACCTTAAAAGTGGGTTTTGTTCTTTCTCCTAAAGGCCAGGTGGTTCTCCTCCAACAGAATGCAGGTTGGTAAAGTGTTCCAAAGCCGAGCTTTTTTTTGGTGGTATTTGATCACCTGTGCGGTTTTTATTTTTTGCGCTATAAACAAAATAAAGCGACAATTTTGAAAAAAAACACAATATTTTTTACTTTTTGCTATTATAAATATCCCATTTAAAATTTTTTTTTTTTTTTTTTTTTTCAGGTTGGTCCAATAAGTATTCTTCTACATATTTTTGTTAAAAAAAATCACAATAAGCGTATAGTGATTGGTTAGAATTATTACTTTTTATTATTATTATTATTTTTTTACTAGTAATGTCGGTAATCTGCGATTTTTGTCACGACTGCGATATTACGGCGGACACATCGGACACTTTTGACACATTTTTGGGACCATTCACATTTATACAGCGAACAGAGCAGTAAAAATGCACTAATTACTGTATAAATGTGACTGGCAGGGAAGGGGTTAACACTAGGGGGCGATCAAGGGGTTAAATATGTTCCCCGCTATTTGATTCTTACTGTGGGGGAAGGGACTGACTGGGGGAGGTGACCGATGGTTGTCCCTATGTACAAGGGACACACCATTGGTCTCCTCTCCCTAACAGGACGTGGATCTCTGTGTACACACAGAGATCCACGTCTCTGTCTCTGTGACTGCCAATCGCGGGTGCTTGGCGGACATCGCGGCCGCCAGGCACGCGCATCGGCACCTGTGTGACGCAGCGGGCACGCACGTGTGTTCCCCCACAGCGGCGTGCTGCCAGAGGCCGTATATTGACGGCCTCCCAGCAGATTAGAGCCACCTTGTGGCCGTAAATAGCCGGCCACCGGATGGCAGGTGGCTAAAAAAAAATAACAGGTCTGCGAATTCTTACTGGTTGGTAGGTGATCAAATACTTATGTCATGCAAATTAATTATTTAAAAATCATACAATATGATTTTCTGGATTTTTGTTTTAGATTATGTCTCTAACAGTTGAAGAGTACCTATGATAAAAGTTACAGACCTACATGCTTTGTAAGTAGGAAAACCTGCAAAATCGGCAGTGTATCAAATACTCGTTCTCCCCACTGTATATATATATATATATATATATATATATATATATATATATATATATATACCGTATTTATCTGGGTATAGCGCGCACCCAGATCTAGGAGGGACATTTCCTGGAAAAAAAAAATGACTTACAGTTTAAATGTCCCTCTTCGGTGTCTTACCCGGCGTCCATCTGCGGCCTTGTCGGCTCCGGCGTCCGTCTTCAGCCTTCGTGGTGTCCTCCCCGCTTCTTCCGCGCTGTCTCCGAGCTGTCTCAGAGCGCCGCCGCCAACATATACCGAGCGCAGTACACTCGGGTACACTCGGCTAGGCTCGGCCACGCTCTGCTCCTCTCGCAGGGCGTGACCTCGAGCAGAGCCGAGCGTGGCCGAGCCTAGCCGAGTGTACCCGAGTGTATTGCGCTCGATATATGTCGGCGGCGGCGCTCAGAGACAGGGGATCGGCATATAACGCGCACCCACAATTTTCCCTTGTTTTTAAGGGGAAAAAAGTGTGTGTTATACGCCGATAAATACGGTATATATATATAGGAAAATGGAATGCCTTTTGTGAACTACTAGATGTATGAAGTATTGCAGTGATAATGACTTCCCTAGTTTAGTTTTTCATCAAAAGTTGTGTAAGGCTTTAAAACCCTAGTGGCTGGAACTTTAATTTTAAGACCTGTCCTGCAATATTTTGTTCTTTGCTAAGTCACTATTTTGGCAACTTGCATGCTAACCATAACTGCCAGTTGCTGAGGTCCAGAAGGACATGATTACAATGTAAGCTACTGTATGTACGTTGTAGATACAGTGGCAATGCAATGATGTGTACAGTACTACATTCAGTCATTCAGTGCAAATATAACTATACAAAATTATATATATACATCTATCTATCTATCTATCTATCTATCTATCTATCTATCTATCTATCTATCTATCTATCTATCTATCTATATATATATATATATATATATATATATATATATATATAGATAGATAGATATATACTGTATGTATACACTGAGCAAAATTATAAATGCAACACTTTTGTGTTTGACCCTATTTATCATGAGCTGAACTCAAAGATCTACCACTTTTTCTATGTACACAAAAGACCTATTTCTCTCAAATATTGTTTACAAATCTATCTAAATCTGTGTTAGTGAGCACTTCTCCTTTGCCATCCACCTCACAAGTGTGGCATATCCAGATGCTGATTAGACAGCAGGATTATTGCACAGGTGTGCCTTAGGCTGGCCACAATAAAAGGGCACTCTAAAATGTGAAGTCTTACTGTATTGTGGGGTGGGGGGTCGAAAACTAGTCAGCATCTGGTGTGACCACCATTTGCCTTATGCAGTGCAGCGCATCTCCTTCACATAGAGTTGATCAGGTTGTTGATTATGGTCTTTGTAATGGTCTGTGTGAAAATGTTGGATATTGGCAGGAACTTAAACACACTGTTGTATATGCCGATCCAGAGCATCCCAAACATGCTCAATGGGTGACATGTCTTTTGAGTATGCTGGCAATGCAAGAACTGGGATGTTTTCAGCTTCCAGGAATTGTGTACAGATCCTTGCAACATGGGGCCGTGCATTATCATGCTGCAACATGAGGTGATGGTCATGGATGAATGGCACAACAATGAGCCTCAGAATCTCGGCACTGCATATCTGTAAATTCAAAATGGCATCAATAAAATGCACCTGTGTTCATTGTCCATAGCATACACTACCCATACCATAACCCCACCGCCACCATGGGCCACTCGATTCACAACATTGACATCAGCAAACCGCTCACCCACACGACACCATACACGCTGTCTGCCATCTGCCCTGTACAGTGAAAACTGGGATTCATCCGTGAAGAGAACACCTCTCTAAAGTGCCAGACGCCATTGAATGTGAGCATTTGCCCACTCAAGTCAGTTACGACAATGAACTGCACTCAGGTCAAGACCCTGATGAGGATGATGAGCCTGCAGATGAGCTTCCCTGAGATGGTTTCTGTCAGTTTGTGCAGAAATTCTTTGGTTTTTCAAACTGATTGTTGCAGCAGCTGTCTGGGTGGCTGGTCTCAGATGATCTTGGAGGTGAAGATGCTGGATGTGGAGGTCCTGGGCTGGTGTGGTTACACGTGGTCTGTGGTTGTGAGGCTGGTTGGATGTACTGCCAAATTCTCATGATAAATAGGGGCAAACACAAAAGTTTTGCGTCTAAAACTTTGCTCAGTGTATCTATAGAAACTTATTTATTAACCTGCCTGGCGGTATTCCCGAGTCTGACTCGGGGTTAGATTTTCCTGCTGCGAGCGGTAACCCCGAGTCAGACTCGGGCTTGCCTCGCTGGATCCACAGGGAGTGTTTACTTACCTTGTCCCTGGATCCAGCGATGCCACCGTGCTGTGTGAGCGAGCGGGACCTCGCTCGATTCACACAGTGCCTATGTGTGATGCCGATCTCCGTTCCCTGCAACATTACGACGCACGGGAGCGGAGAACGGCGCCAAATTCAAAAATGTAAACAAACACATTACATACAGTATTATGTAATCTTATAGATTACAGTACTGTATGTAAAAAATACACACCCCCCTTTGTCCCTAGTGGTCTGCCCAGTGTCCTACATGTACTTTTATATAATAAAAATGTTTTTTTTCTGCCTGTAAACTGTAGATTGTCCATAGCAACCAAAAGTGTCCCTTTATGTCAAAAATAGTTTTAGAGCACTAAAAAACAGCGATAATAAATTATAATCACTTGCAGAATTGTGCGATAGCGATTTGTGGGGAAATTCGTCATAAAAAAAAAAAAAAATAATGACAGCGACAATTCTGCAACTGAGCAAATTTCAGTGATTTTGATTTGATTACATTATTGAATAATTTTTATTAGAATTATATTATTATTTGTTATAATTATTTATAATTATTTATTATATTATAATTTATAATTTTGTTTTTAAAAAAATGTCATACACGGGATGCATATTAGATTCTTGTTTGGTCAGATTTAAGTGAGTTATTCCTAAGAATTACAGGCCTACAGTATTAAATGCCAAATTTCCTTGCAAATAATGGTACCGCTTTCAGCACCTTTTTTCTGAAAGAATCATACCGCCAGGGAGGTTAAAGCTGGAGTGCAAAATCAGACTCACTTCTGCATAGAAACCAGCAAGCAGGTTGTATTGCCAAAGCTTAATTGAACAAGCCGAGGATAGAAACTGATGGGTTTTTAGGCAGAAGTGAGCTTGATTTTGCACTCTCCGGCTTTAGTAAATAAACCCTTATATGGGCATGTTTGTATTTGATTATAATTTCTGAGCCCCATTGCATTTCCCCACAGGTAATAAATAATTTACCAGCACACAGCCATGTGAGATTATCCATTTCTAGATGGGATTACATAGAAAAAGTTAGCTGTGTGTATGGTACTCAAAGTGAATCCATTGCTGAGAGGATTTGCTAGTTGTTTTAGGCGAGCGTTGTAATAATATATTTCTGTTAAAAAAGCATGGTCATGAGCAAATGCAAGTTCACCCTACGGCACAGTTAAAGTGTAACTCCACTTTTTTGAAGAAAAAAAATTCCCTGCTGGGTGATCTATGTACATTACAAGGATTTTAACAAACTTTGTTGCAGATTCTTACTTTTTGTTATTTAAAAGAAATCTCTGTGTTTTTCTGTGTACATGGGCACAGTGAGTCTAATGGAAGTGGTTTCAAAATCATCAATCAGCTGCTGCACATGCAGGGCACTAATGAGGAGAGCTGCTGGGTCTGCATCCCTTTAGATGTAATTTTCTTATTGGGAGTATCTTACCTCACCAAAAATGATATTTTTGTTGCAGGGGATGCCTGAGATCTGACTTGTATCTTAGTGCAGACTTCTGGGAAAATCAGTGAGCCAATCACACAAGAAAAATATATATATATATTAGGGATGAGCTTCGAGTTTGAGTCGAACTCATGTTCGACTCGAACATTGCCTGTTCGCCTGTTCGGCGAACAACGAACAGTTAGGGGGGTTCGCGGCAAAGTCAAAAAGCCGCGGAACACCCTGTTAAAGTCTATGGGAGAAATCTAAAGTGTTAATTTTAAAGGCTAATATGCAAGTTATTGTCCTAAAAAGTGTTTGGGGACCTGGGTCCTGTCCCAGGAAACATGTATTAATGCAAAAAAAGTTTTAAAAACTGAAGTTTTTTCAGGAGCAGTGAATTTAATAATGCTAAAAGTGAAACAATAAAAGTGTAATATTACTTAAAATTTCGTACCTAGGGGGGGGGGTGTAAAGTCAGCATGTGAAAAAGCGCATGTTTCCCGTACATAGAACTGTCCCTGCACAAAGTGTCATTTCTGAAAGAAAAAAAGGCATTTAAAACCGGCTTTGCGGCTCTAATGAATTGTCGGCTCTGGCAATTCAGAGATGATTCATTCATAAAAAATAAAAAAATAAAGCGTGGGGTTCCCCCCAAATTCCATTAACAGGCCCTTCAGGTCTGGTGTGGATTTTAAGGGGAACTCCACCCCAAATTTTTAAAAAAATGGTGTGGAGTTCCCCCAAAAATCCACACCAGACCCTTATCCGAGCATGTTAACCTGGCCGGCCGCAGAAAAGAGGGGGGGACAGAGTGCGCCCCCCCCCCTCTCCCGAACCGCACCAAGCCACATGCCCTCAACATGGGGAGGATGTCCCCATGTTGATGGGGACAAGGGCCTCATTCCCACAACCCTTGCCCGGTGGTTGTGGGGGTCTGGGGGCGGGGGGCTTATCAGAATCTGGAAGACCCCTTTAACAAAGGGGACCCCCAGATCCTGCCCCCCCTATGTGAATTGGTAATGGGGTACACTGTACCTCTACCATTTCACGAAGGAAGTGTAAATAGTTAAAAAAAAACACACACACACCGTAGAAAAAATTCCTTTATTAATAAAAAGAAAAAAAAATCCAGCTGTGGTAATCCACTCTCGATGCCGCTCTCTGCTCCAACGTTGTCTTCTATCCAGCGACGGATGATCTCTCCAGCGATGGGTGATCAGCGTTCCGGTCCAGCGATTAGAAGATCCATCCGTCCAGAGCGCAGCAGGCGAGCTCCTCTCTCCGCTGGACACAGCCCAGCGGAATGACGCGCTGGAGCTTTGACATTTCTTATATAGGGGAATCGGCCACCCGTCACGTGACCCCGCCCCCTTTAAAGCACCCTCGTACGTCACTGGGAAAGACCGTAGTTGCACCCGGTGCATAATATACGCGGTTTGCGTAAGACTTACATCCGGCGTAAAGTTATTCCCCATATAGGAGGCGCAACCCATGCAAAGGTATGGACCAGGGAACAGACCCGTCGTATTTTAAGTTGTTTACGTAGTACGTGAATAGGGCTGGGCGTAGGTTAGGTTCACGTCGTAGGCAGTGATCCGTCGTATCTTAGGGAGTAGTTCCGACGTGATTCTGCTCATGCGCACTGGGATGCGTCCACGGGACCGCGCATGCGCCGTTCCTTTTAAGTACTTCTATGACGCTTGGCCCATCATTTGCATGGGGTCACGCCTCATTAGCATGGCTCACGCCCACTTCCACCCACGCTGGCTTACACCGAGTAAACCCAGCATATCTTTAACAGCGAGTGGGAGCGAGTGCTTTGTGAATCCAGTGCTTGCCTCTGTGCGCTGCACCGGCGTAGCGTAAAAGAGATACGCTACGGAGGCATAAATATGCGCCGATGTATGTGAATCCGGGCCGTAATGTGTACATAGATAATTGAAATAGTAAGGTAGGTAAGCATACAAAAACGCATGTATATGTTTATATGGATGAAAGACCTGAGCCGAGGGTAGTAGGAATATAGAATCTGAAGGAGAAAGTGATGGAAAAATGCCAGGAACTGGCTAGTATGATGAAGGAAACATCAGGTGAAAAAGAGTAAAATAGAGTGCGAATGTATAGTAAAGACTGTAGTAAAAAAGCTGCAGGTGAATGCTCCAAATAAGTCATATGCAAACATATAGGGCCAGATTCAGATACAATGGCGTATCTTTAGTTGGGCGTAGCGTATCCTATTTACGCTATGCCGCCACAACTTAGATAGGCAAGTGCAGTATTCACAAAGCACTTGCTCCGTAAGTTGCGGCGGCGTAGCGTAAATGGGCCGGCGTAAGCCCGCGTAATTCAAAGTAGCCTGGTAGGGGGCGTGTTGTATGGAAATGAATCGTGACCCCGCGTAAATGACGCGCCTAATGAACGGCGCATGCACGCGCATGCTCAGTATCACGTCAAATTTTCTCCGTAAATTACGCTGGCTCAATGCTTAGTCGACGTGAACGTAACCTACGCCCATCCCCATTCACGTATGACTTACGGAAACGACGTAAAATATGACGCTGTTCCGACGTTTCCGACGTCCATATCTTAACATGACTTACTCCTGCTTTATGAGGGGTAAAGTTACGCCGGTCGTACGCCTTACAAAAACAGCGTATTTTAATACGCCGTGCGCAAGTACGTTCGTGAATCGGCGTATCTAGCTCATTTGCATATTCAACACGGAAATATACGGAAGTGCCCCTAGCGGCCAGCGTAAATATGCACCCCAAGATACGACGGCGTAGGAGACTTACGCCG
Source organism: Rana temporaria (assembly GCF_905171775.1). NCBI lineage: Eukaryota > Metazoa > Chordata > Amphibia > Anura > Ranidae > Rana > Rana temporaria. The sequence goes on from NC_053496.1 coordinate 128,823,969, forward strand.
CTCGTATCTTGGCAACAGTGAGGCGTATCTGATTCTTTGAATCAGGCGCAGAGATACGTCGCCTCACATTCGGACTTACGACGGCGTATCTGGAGATACGCCGTCGTAAATCCTTTGTGAATCCAGGCCATAATGTGTACCTGAGTCAAGAAAGTCTGGAGGGAATAGGTTCCAATAGGAGACCTGCATTAGTGTGTTTGACCTCAGTGAGAGAAAACAAAAAGTGAAATCCATGCTGCGCCACACCTCCAATAAATACCCCTGGAAGAGCTTGAGAGGCTCCGCCCCAACGCCATGTGTGGATGATCAAGAAGCGAGTGCAGGTAGGGCAGATAGGCCTCTCCTGCAACACCAGCCTCGTGCTCGGTGCCCTCAGACAGGTTCTCCATCGACCGGCCTCCTCCACTTTGGACGGACAGCACAGGACCACTTGTAAACCCGACTCAACTTACTGGGCCTACAAGGTAGATTGGCACTCCAAACCAATGTGGTCCCGGAGCCAGGAACACAGCAATATCTACACACACCCCGGCCAGGAGGGCCACACACGGGGGTGGTGGGACGACTGCCCAGGTGGAAGGTGTGAGGTGACGACGGCGCGAACCAATGGCGTCTCCCCCTAAATACCCCTGCCCAGCATGCACAGCGAGGCGATCACCCTCCTGATTGGCTGCCGAGGAGAAGTATCCACACTACCCTAATTCTGCTGCTGTCCTCTGCTGTCCAGGGGGTGACAGGAGTCCCCAGACAAAAGGATAGGCACACAGCACAGCCAGGGCTGGAACAGAAGTCCCCAAAATTTAGCTAAATCAACATGGTCAAAGCCAATTAACTCTTTGACCCCCTCTAAATTTACAATTGCACCTGGCATAAAAGTAAGCAGGTGCTACAACAATATAACTTGTATATTTTATATTGTTATTTTTTTATTTGCTATAATTTTTTCAACGCAAGTGTGGTTACCCTTTAACTTTGGTAAAGGAAATTAAAACATCTGCCATTTAATGTATATGGTTGCAGTCCTTTATGCCCTGAAGCCTCGTACACACGACCAAGGAACTCGTCGGGCGAAACACATAGTTTTCCTCGACAAGTTCCTTGTTAGGCTGTCGAGGAACTCGACAAGGCAAGTTTCTCCATTCCCGTTGAGGAAAAAGAAGACATGCTCTCTTTTTGGCTCGACAGGATCCTCGATTTTTGCCGAGAAACTCGGTCGTGTGTACGAGGCCTTACAAGCAAACATAAGCCATGACATAAAACACTTAAAAAGGTTTACTTGGCCAAACAAAAATGGATCTGCAATTTTGCCATCTGGAATACATGTTTGTAACTTAATCTGCCTCTTTTAATCCTTCCATTATCATCTTTCTAGTGGTAATTCTTCACCATTAGGATTAAAACATCAAATGGCTCTTGGTAAATGCTCTGTCAAAGTATTTTTGGTTTGATAAGAGTACTGATTGTTTCAGATCATGATAATCATGAATAATACTTTTTTTTTTGTGTAAATTCTTTATTTAGAAAGGAGGGACATACAGAAATACAGAGACATCTGAATCACAATACAGCAAGCGATGCATTCCTCAACTGTCAAACATGCATGAAACAACATATAGTAGAACTAAGCCAACCGAGGGAGCTCACATCGCCTTGCGAAAGAGCGGGAACCTTCTGTACTCTGCATGGCCCATTTTGCGGCCTCAGCCTTTTTTCATTAAAGAGAAAAATAGAGAAAATGAGTGCGAGTCCGGTAGCAAACCGGCTCACACCCACTAACCCAGCAGTAAGAAGAGAGTTCAGAGTGGAGAGAAAAAGTTAGAAGAAGAAAAGAGGAAGAGAGAGGAAAGAGAGGGAGAGAGGGGAGGAAGAGAAAAAAAAAGGAAGGGGGGGGGGGGATACCATCATCCAGTTGCAACCACCCCAACCGGGGAGCATCTAGAATCCACCCCTTTCAGGGGGATCGGGCCCTCCACTGCCCGTATTTCTCTGAGTAGATAAACTCGTGCCAATGAAACCAGGTTTGGGAGAATTTTTCATTCATGCCCTTTTCCGTGGCCACCAAATCCTCCATTGCATGAATATCCGCCACTCTTCTCAACCAATCGGCCACCGACGGAGGCCGGGTCTGTTTCCAGTTTAGGGGAATGCTGCTGTGAGCAGGAACGGCAGTATGGATCCCCTGTAGGCCTTAACCGGGATCTCGTGGTGGTGCAGTAGGAAGAACCCAGGGGAAAAAGGCAGCACCCGATCCGTGAACTTCTGCGTGATCCGATAGACCTCCATCCAGAAGGGCTGGAGGAGGTGACACGACCAGAAGACGTGGATGAGCGTACCATGAATAATACTTTTAAAGGTACATGCTTCAGGAGATTCATCATTATCCATGCCTTATTGTTTATTGAGCCACTGACCCAATACAATAATGTGCATATTAGGTTTTTTGATACCTGATAATTACATGTTGTTTCAAGTCATTTACTAATAGCAAGGGAAGGGTGAGGTTGACACCCTGAAGTTTGTAACTACAAATATTTAAGAGTAGTGGAGGCTTCCATATTTCTGTCCTGACAGTCTGCATTTAAGGATTGAAAATGTTGTTCTTTGTTGGTTCAATATTGTTTTTTAAAAGTTAAAACGTTTGTTACCCCAACATTTCCTATTCCTGATATGTGTCTGGTGTACCATATACTTGAGAAAGTATCCTGTTCTCTTTTTATTGCTTTCTTTGTGTGAAATTCCTGGTGTTCGTGCCAGTCCCTCTGCTTTCCTATTAAAAACTGACCATGCTGGGGGGGGGGGGGGGGCGTGGCCTAGAGCATGGAGAGATAGGACGTGTCTCCTCTGAGCTCCCACTCCAGCCACAATAAAAAACAGCGAAACAAAAGGCACATCCGGCATCCACTCCACCTCGTGAACAGGAGAAGCAGCAGAACAGCTCCCTGACCCACCAGAGCGCAAAAACCAGGGGAAATCATCCGGTATTTTCAGAAGATCGGTCCAGACAGTAAGGCCGTCCCAGCTTCCAAGATGGCAGCGACATGTGCAGCCACAACACAGGCTTCCTCACTGGTACACTCCCCGCAGAGATCAGACTGCATATCTCACTGCTCTGGCAGCCCTTCACCCTCACCTCACAACTCTAGGGATTAATGGGACATTGAGGCTTACATAAAAGCATTACCTACTACCCACATTGGTCACTGCATAGAGGACATTGAACAAACTGTGGAAGATTCAGTTACTAAACTCACTGAACATGATTAGATTCTCCATGAACATACCATACAGATCCAACAATTGCTCTATGGCCTAGAGGATCAGGAAAACAAAAGCAGACGCAAAACAATATAAGAATCTGTGGCCAGACAGAAACAGTGGAACCAAAGGATTTAGCAGCTGCAGTCACTACAATATTCAACCAGATCATCAGCGAGCCTAAGGACTCCTCGATCTAAATAGATCGAGTTACACAGGTCACTGTGGCACCGCAATCCAAACCCTGCCTACCCACAAGATGTCATTTGCAGGATCCATTTCTTCAATATCAAGGCAGACATCATGTAAGCAGCCCGCACACAGGACTCTATTCTCTTTAACCACTTCCATACAGGGCTGTTATACACACCTCCATACCAGGCCTATTCTGGCACTTCTCTCCTACATGTACAAATCATAATTTTTTTGCTAGAAAATTATGCAGTACCCCCAAACATTATATATGTTTTTTTAGCAGACACCCTAGGGAATAAAACGACAGTCATTTCAACATTTTATCTTGTACGGTATTTGCGCAATTATATTTCAAACGCCTTTTTTGGGGTAAAAAATGGTTTCATGAATTAAAAAAATAACAAAACAGTAAAGGTAGCCCAATTTTTTTGTAAAATATGAAAGATTAGGTTACACCGAGTAAATAGATACCTAACATGTCACGCTTTAAAATTGCGCACACTCATGGAATGGCGCCAAAGTTCGGTACTTAAAAATCTCCATAGGCAACGCTTTGAAATTTTTTACTGGTTACCAGTTTAGATTTACAGAGGAGATCTAGTGCTAAAATTGTTGCTGCCACTCTAACGCACGCGGCGATACCTCACATATGTGGTTTAAACGGCGTTTACATATGTCGGCGGGACTTGCGTGTGCGTTCGCTTCTGCGCACGAGCTACCGGGGACAGGGGTGTTTTAATTTTTTTTTATTATTATTATTTATTTATTTTACATATTTATTTATTTTTTTTACACTTTTTTTTTTTGTATTACTTTTATTCCTATTACAAGGAATGTAAACATCCCTTGTAATAGGAATGTGTGTGACAGGTACTCTTTATGGAGAGATGCGGGGTCAATAAGACCCCACATCTCTCCTCCAGGCTGGAAACCATGAGATCGGTGAAAAAAATTCACTGATCTCATGAATAATGTGGCTTACAGCCGCAATCGCGGCTTTGTTTACTTAAGGGACCTGGGCGTGACGTCATCACATCGCGCCCGGGTCCTCCGACGATCATAGAGATGACTGGTGACCATTTGGTCACCAGTCATCTCTATACTTCCTGCCAGCGCCGGACGATTCTTTCTCCGGGCCCCCGATGGCACGGGAGACCCCGGAGAAGCACCGGATGGCGGCGGGAGGGGGGGATGTCCCCTCCTGCCGCCTGTAAGAACGATCTAGCGGCGGAACCGCCGCTATGATCATTCTTATGTTGTGCAGAATCGCTGGCACAAGAGATAGATATCTGGATGATGCCTCTAGCTGCAGGCATCATTCAGATATCCCCCTTCAAAGTCCAGGACGTCATATGACGTCCACTCTGGATGGTAGAGCCACTTTGTGGATGTCATATGACGGTGGCTGGTATTGATGTGGTTAATGACACCTCAGTCATGCTGATAACTGACCTGTCTAAACAAACCCTGCTGATGATAAAAGACCTAACTCCCAGAATGGCAAGACAGCAACCTTTCACACACTGGGAGACCTGGCTATCCTACTGGGAACTTTTGAACTCACTCAGATTTCCATGCCTGACTGGACACTGCAAGCAGTAACTCCAGGCCTACCACTCTCCACCAGATGGACGAGCTAAACAAAGATGAAATGGTCCCGCTCCACCGCATCCAAATCTCCAGCAGGATGAACTTTCCCACCTCCCCATCGGCTGGTGGGATAGGCCCTTTCTTTTCTCCTGACCCCAGAAAGCCTGCATGTAGTTAGCAAAATTCCGCTGGTTGCTTGTCTACAGTTAAGCAGGGTCTTACTGGGACATCCTGAGTGTGCTGCTGAAATAACAGTTACTCAGGCACCATTTTTCATTTGGTTTAAAATTGATTTTATTTCAGATTGTCATGTTTTGCCTTGCTATCTACATTTCAGTGGGTGACTAAGGGGAACCCTCCTAAACGAGACCATCCCCCCTTGATTGCCCGGGTTATCCCCCAAGGGCCTCCTTTGGGGCCTTGGGGGATCCACATGAATTTACCTGTTAAGCATTTATGTTATTTTGCAAAGGTTTTCTTTATCTCTAGGCTGGGATGGGCAGCCCCCTACATGTGTTGCCACATTCCCCACACTAGGATTCGCAGAGTCTTTACTGATTCTGTTTTCACTGTTTAATTTAGGTATGCCTATTTATAGAGACCTATGGTATTTCCCCCCCGGCGGTCAGTAGAGGGCGCTGTTTCCCCATATTTCAGGGATCAATCTCCAGCTCCCTAACAAATGGGTCAAACCAGATACTTCCTATGTTCAGCTCAATATATCAGGATGACCAACCCGCACGCAAACCTACTACATCACTGTTGATAATGATTGTCTCTCTCACTCTTTATATACTGACTCCCTCCCCTCCCCCTTCATGCCCTCTGCTCCCCCTCCTATGCGATATACAGTTTTTGGGTCTCACAATATACAGAGGTTGCATGCTTCGAGCAGTCTCCCATTGCATACCCCCTTCCCCATGGCATCCACCGTAGCTCTTCAAGTATCCTCGCTTAACTGCCTAGGCTTTAATACCCCAGAGAAAAGCAGGCAACTGTTATATTACTTCCACAGGGCCCACACCCAAATATTATTTATCCAAGAAACTCATTTTAGATTGGACTCTATACCCCCCCTCCCAAACTAAAGCCTCGTACACACTCTCGGCAAGAAAACTGCTGGCAGAGCTTTCTTGCCGAGTAAACCGAGCGTGTGTACAAGGCTTTTGGGTTTCTCGTCAAGAAAACTGCCTAAAATCTGGACGAAAAAAATATAGAACATGTTCTCTATTTCCTCGTCGTGATTCTCGGCAGTGAGATTCCTGCCGAGAAACCCGAGAGTGTGTATACTTACTTGTCGCCGTGGGAACCCGCGCATGCTCAAAATTACTTTGACGCATGCGTGGTAGCTTCCTAGGCATAGGTAGGGTGCAGAAAGATGGCGGCGACGGCATTGAATGTGACGAGCGCATGCTTGTCGTACACGATGACGTCACCACGTTCTTGCCTTCCAAAAGAACCGTGGTTCTTTTGAAAGGAGTGTCTGTACACTCGGGCAGCAAGAGATTCTCATCAGGAAAAACAACAGTTTTTTCCTGACGAGATTGTGGCCCATGTGTACAGGGCTAAACACTTCACAACCTGGTACCATAGCACAAACCCCTCTGCTAAGTTGAAGGGAGTCTCACCACACCAGAGGTCTTAGACTCATATACTGATCCATTGGGGCACTACTTGTTCTTGAAACTGAAGTATCTACAAACGATATTTATACAGGCTAACGTTTATCTCCCTAAACAGGATCAACTCTCCTCCCTATCCTGCGTGGCAGCGTGTCTGGTGACATTTGGAACCCATAATCTTATACTGGAAAGTGACCTGAACGTCCCATTGGTACCCGAGACTGGATTCTTCTACTGGTAAGCCCCACATATCACCATCTACACTAACCAAAATACGCTCCATTTTCACCAGCCTGTCCTTGGTGGATGCCTGGAGAATAGTCAATCCTACTGGTAGAGACTACACATTTTTCTCCTCGGCACAAGGGTCATATAGCAGAATAGATTACATCTTGCTATCACAATTGTTGATGGACTTTGACCCCACATGTCATATAGGTGTCAAACTTTGGTCTGACCATGCTCCAGTACGCCTCACTTCTACAAGACATTTGCCCAACAAATTACCCCTATCATGGCACAAGCCTTTGAAGAAGTGGACGACGCTCACCCCCTCTTAACTCAGATATTACTGGCCCAAATAGTTGTCATCCCCAAACCAGGGAAAGACCACGCCAACTGTGGTAATTACAGACCCATATCCCTTCTGAACGTGGACCTTAAACTGTTCTCCAAGATCATAGCAAACCGTCTCGGCCCCATACTACCCGATCTAACACACAGTGACCAGGTAGGATTCGTCCCGGGCTGTGAGGCCAGAGATAACACCACAAAAACCCTCCACCCAAACGCCTACGCTCAACGTAATCACATCCCTGCCTGCATATTAGCATGTGACACAGAAAAAACATTTCACAGAGTCAGCTGGCCCTTTCCTAAATCATCACTTCAACAAATTGGACTGGGCCCCAGACTCTTAGGGAAAATTATGTCTCTCTATTCCAACCCCTCAGCGAAAGTTACCGCGAGCACTCAGAGACATTTAGGATCAACAATGGGATCAGACAGGGCTGCCCACTGCCCCCCTTCTTTTTGCTATCACCATTGAACACTTGGCCCAAGCAATACGTCACAATAACTCCATACAAGGCTCCACAATGACTCCACCCATTGTAAGCTCTCCCCATACGCAGATGACCTACTGCTTTACGTGACACAACCGCACATCAGCATCCCCTCCTTTCTCCATGAACTAGCTCAATTCAGTGCTCACAGCAACTTTAAACTGAACATAAACAAAACAGAGGCCTTGAACATATCTTTACCACCCCACACTATTTCACTGGTCCAACAAAACTTTCCCTTTCACTGGCAAGCCAAATTTATCAAATACAGTGATACCTCGGTTCACGAACTTAATTCGTGAACTGACTCTGGTCGCGAACCGAATTGGTCGCGAACCGAGGCACATTTTCCCATAGGGTTCAATGTAAATCCGGTTAATCCGTGCTGACCTTTTTTTGGGGGTTTTTGAAGCACAAAAATATGAAAAAAATTACAATACACATTAGTACAGTATAGTAATGTATAAAGAGAGGACACTTTGCACATTGTCACTTGCATTTCCCCTTTGCACATTGTCACTTGCATTTCCCCTTTGCACATTGTCACTTGCATTTCCCCTTTGCACATTGTCACTTGCATTTCCCCTTTGCACATTGTCACTTGCATTTCCCCTTTGCACATTGTCACTTGCATTTCCCCTTTGCACATTGTCACTTGCATTTCCCCTTTGCACATTGTCACTTGCATTTCCCCTTTGCACATTGTCACCTGCATTGCTGTTCTTGTCACCTTCATTGCTGCTCTGCACTTTCTTCTTTCCACTATGCTTCTTGGGAGCCATATTGGGTGTCCAGTGAACTGTACAATACAGCAAGAACAGTACTGTAGTACAGTACAGTACTGTATGTGCTAAAAAGCACACCAAAAATCTAAAAATCCCTTAAAATGTATGCAGAGTACTCGCAGTACACTTCTTTCTGTGTGTCTTCTTCTCTCCACGATCTTCCTACAGGAAGTCACGACCATGTGACAGCCTGGAAATAGCATTAAAATGGCCGCGGCTCCTGTTCGTGAACCGAGGCGGAGTTCGTGAACCGGAGCATATTTTTATGAACTTTTCTGTTCGTGAACCGAGTTGTTCGTGAACAGAAGCGTTCGTGAACCGAGGTATCACTGTACCTAGGGATGGAGATTCCATGACATCTACCCCCTGAACTTCGGCCCTCTACTGGTGAAAATCAGACGTTCTCTTAACTCGTGGCACCACCTCAAACTACCATGGCTTGGACGCGTCAATGTACTTAAAATGGATATCCTCCCCAAACTACTCTATCTCTTTCAGACCTTACTAATTACCCTCCCAATGTCCTACCGTGTGCTACGATCGCTAGCAATTAAATTCATATGGCAACACCACCCCTCCAGACTGAAACACAAAATATTATGCTCCCATAAACAAACTGGCGGCATTGGCCTCACTGATTTTGAAATATACCATGACTAAGCTGTATTCTCCAGACTGCTGCAATGGTTCCCACGCTCATTGACCAAACCAGCAACACTGATAGAACATGGCACAGGTAGACCTCCGAGCTCTGCTCTGGGGTTACTACCTCAAAAACTGCTCCGTGACTATGCTTTCCCCTGGTGACTGACCATCCTTAACGACGTCGTGCTCATGGTGGAGATGTAGGCTAGAGAGGGAGACAAATGGGATAAGCACCTCAAGCTATTGTATGTCTGGGTCCATTATTCGGCCTCTGATAGATTATTGAACACAATGATTGGAGGTTGAGTAGCAGGATGACCTTGGGGCCTACAGCCAGAACATCCTTGGGGTAAGTGGTCCAGAAGGGTGGATGACCACACTTTGGTGACAGACCCTCCAAGCATCCAACCTCAGCTGAACTGAGTATGATAGATAACTTTCATACTAACTGTATATCTATACTCCCCTCTCCCCACTCCCCGCCATACTTGTCCCCCCCCCCCAATCCTAGGTTATACACCATTTTGCTGTTGTTTTTTTGTTGTATCCAATTGACTGAATAGGTTATTTTCTTGAGATTTTGACTGCATCCCTCATGTAATGATTGCATTTATAGGGCCAGATTCACGTACAGCTGCATATCTTTAGTCGGGCGTAGCGCATCTCATATGCGCTACGCCGGCGTAACTTAGTGAGGCAAGTACTGTATTCACAAAGCACTTGCTCCCTAAGTTACGGCGGCGTAGTGTAAATGGGCCGGCGTAAGCCTGCGTTATTCAAAGTAGGCTGGTAGGGGGCGTGTTGTATGGAAATGAATCGCGACCCCATGTAAATGAAGCGCCAAACGAACGGCGCATGCTCAGTATCACGTCAAATTTACTTCCTTAGATATGCCGGCTCAATGCCTGTGACGTGAACGTAACCTACGCACAGCCCCATTCACGTAGGATTTACGTAAACAACGTAAAAAGATACGCTTGTTCCGACGTCCATACTTTGCATTACCTGCGCCTCATATAGCAGGGGTAACTTTATGCCGGACGTAAGCCTTACGTAAACGGCATAGCGGGCGCAAGTACGTTCGTAAATCGGCATATCTAGCTCATTTACATATTATACACGTAAATCTACGGAAGCGCCCCTTGCGGCCAGCGTAAATATGCACCCAAGATACGACGGCGTACGGCAACTTACGTCGGTCGGCTGAAGCCATATTTCAGGCATATCTAGGTTCAAGAATACCGCGCATAGATACGACGGCGCATCTTTTAACTTACGCGACGTATCAATAGATATGCCGGCGTAAAAGGTTTCTGAATCTGTCCCATATGATCTAACTATGTGTAACATTAACATGTTGGTGTATGTCAGGGATATGCAATTAGCGGACCTCCAGCTGTTGCAGAACTACTAATCCCATGAGCCATTGCAAGACTCTGACAGCCACAAGCATTATTCCCAGAGACAGAGGCATGATGGGACTTGTAGTTTTGCAACAGCTAGAGGTCTGCTAATTGCTTATCCCTGGTGTATGTCCAGCATTTTTTTTATATCTTTACAAAAATATTTTGTATTTTATTTCTGTTTTAAAATGAATGGGTTATTTACAATGTGATCTTATACAATCACTTTAAGTGTCTTTACTGCTCAGAAAAGCCCTGGAGCAAACTGAAAAAGGAAGGGAAAGAAAACATCTCTTAGGCTAGGTTCACATCACGATTTTTACATCCGATAATCGGACCGTTAAATCGGATGGAATCGTATATGACAAAATCGTATGTAATCGTATATCAAAAAAAAATCGGATCCTGATTTTAAATAATGTCTGGCAATGGCCATAAAAGAAGATTCTTGAAGTTTCTAGCTCGTTCCAGTGTCTAGTGCGCATGCGTAATAAAAAATCGGGTACGATTTATCGGATAAAAACGCACAGTCATCCGATTTATTACGATTTAGATTGACCACAATATAAAAAAAACGGACACGATTTTAATACGATTTCAAATCAGGACCAAAAATCGTGGTCAAACACGATTTTTGATGCGATTTTAAATCGTATCAAATCTGATGCGGATCAAATCGGATGCACTTGGGGACCTACATTAATGAATGGAAGTGAATGGATACGTTTTGCCATACAGATTTGTACGATTTCAAACCTAAGAATCGTGAGAACAAGTAGGATGATAAAATCGTGGTGTGAATGCAGCCTTAGATAATAAACCAGAATTCTGAAATATATACTTCTTACTTCTTCAGTGGCAGCCTCCTTTCCTTGTCCAAGGTGCTGATGTTGCTGTAGGGCTTGTGTGAAGATATACTGTATACGGGACAATAATGCTTCTTCTGGTTTACTTAGCTGCAGTCTGTAATGCTGCTTTACCCCCAGATGAAGAATACAGATTGAAAAAAAGTTTTTTTTTTACCCTTTCTACCCAGTTCATAATTTTTCTGTGGTGTAACATTATCTTCTAAATTGTTGGTTCCTTAGTTGTTTGATCCTGCTTCTACTATCCTGATTTTGTTATGCATACGTTGATCATCCTGTAGGGAATGTTTAGCAATGTTTTTAAGTTACCATAGCTTGGTCATGTACAGGACTACAGTATGTCTAATAGAAATTTGGAATTTACTGAGAGTGAGGGCAGCTGATAGTTATGTTAGGGAGAGAGAGGTTGTTAATGTAGTGTGCTACTACAGAGCTATACAGTGCTTATATATAAAGTTCTACTATTTTAACAGATAACACTTTTTAAAAAATTTGCAACGTTATACATTTATAAATCACAAAGGATACAGCAGAAATTGCAACAACACATACACATATTGTTATAAGACTATCATATACTCCTACATAAGTTTGTTTCAGAAGATAATATGGTTTTCTCATAGATTAACCATCATGTGTTAGAATGGCACATTTAAAGTCCATACCTAAATCCAATTGAGAATCTGTGGCAAGACTTGAAAATTGCTATTCACAGATGCTCTCCATCCAATCTGACAGAGCTTGACCTATTTTGCAAAGAAGAATAGGAAATAATTGCACTCTCTAGATGTGCAAAGCTGCTAGAGACATAAAAAAAAAAAAAGACTTGCAGATGTAATTGCAGTGAACGGTGATTCTACAAAGTATTGAATTTAGTTAGAGGTATCCAGGCCCGGACTGGGACAAAAAATAGGCCCGGGCATTCTAAGCTGAGCAGCCCATTTTGTTAAAAAACAAATTACAAATAATGGCTACCGGTTTCTCCATGTATTTTAGTTATATTTAGCCTGCTTCAGTCACTGTAACTTGTCAATCATTTGGAATTATGTAAATATATGATAATAAATGATAGAGTGAATGCAATATATAAGGTGAAACATCTTTAATGAACGATTCAATACAATAACAAATAGCAAAATATATTAATTTTTTTGGCATATATTTTTTTTTATATTCAAATTCACAGAACAAAATAACTGCACTAAGGATTCAGCAAGTTTCGTAGAAGTTCACTGGTTTCTGCAACTCTGTAAATGACATCATCAGAATCAAGGTTCATTAGTATATCCTTTTCGATTGCCATCAGCATCAAAGAGCTCAAATGCTCTTGAGATACAGAACTTCTTAGAAGGTTTTTTAATAAACTTCAATGTGGAGAAACTTCTTTCACAGGCGACTTGAGTAAAAGATAGTGGGGCAGATTCAGGTACCTGCGCGCCTAGTTACGGCGGCGCAGCGTATTGTATTTACGCTACGCCGACGCAACTTACAGGAGCAAGTGCAGTATTCACAAAGCACTTTCTCCGTAAGTTGCGGCGGCATAGCGTAAATGGGGCCGGGGTAAGCCCGCGTAATTCAAATGTGGAAGGGGGGGTGTGTTTTATGCTAATGTGTGATGACCTGACGTGATTGACATGTTTTACGAACGGCGCATGCTCTGTCCGTGTACATATCCCAGTGTGCATTGCTCCCAAGTACGCCGCAAGGACGTATTGGTTTCGACGTGAATGTAAATGACGTCCAGCCCTATTCGCGAACGACTTACGCAAATGATGTAAAAAATTCAAAAATCGAAGCGGGAACGACGTCCATACTTAACATTGCGTGTGCCTCATAGAAGCAGGAGCAACGTTACGCCGACAAAGCCTTACGCAAACAACGTGAAAAACTACCGCCGGGCGCACGTACGTTTGTGAATCGGCGTATCTAGGTAATTTGCATACTCTACGCCGAAAACGACGGGGGCGCCACCAAGCGACCAGCGTGAGAATGCACCCTAAGATACGACGGCATAAGAGACTTATGCCAGTCGTATCTTAGGCTAATGTCGGCGTATCTTGCTTTCTGAATACAGAAAGAAGATACGCCGGCGCAGATTTGAATTTACGCGGCGTATCTATAGATACGTCGGCATAAATTCTTTCTGAATCTACCCCAGTGTAAGCAAAAATTTGTAGGCTAAACCAATGACATTATAGGCATCAGTTAACAAGTTATAGCGCTGCAGAATCTTATAGCAGCAAATGTCACAGTTATTACATGCCGTGCAAGATTTGTTGACCAGTCCTGTTTCTGTTAATTTGCTTTCCGGGTTTTCCATATATACATCTTCTACAATACTAAATTCTTCAAGAAGTGATGACTTCAGCCTGTCCCACTGCATTGCAAAATGTGCCAGTTGGGAAAGCAAATTTTCTAATGTTGCTCCCTCATCAAATTGAACTAATCGTTTGCTGAGTTCTTCCATTGCTGATGTCTGAAGTCCAGATTTTTTTATATAAAGCTGTTTGGCTCCAAGCAAGCTAAGTCGGCATAGAGAGCCCCACAGGAGAGAAAGAGTTGATTCATGCTCTCTGTGACCGTATCCAAAACTACATTGTGCACACGTATTTTATAAGCTGAAACAGCATCAGAAACTGCTACATCGTCAACAGTCTCATCAGCCATTCGCTTTCTTTTTCTTATTCTCTTTTTAGGCAACGTGGTTTGTACTTCTAGGTGGTAACTTTCTTCTTCTCGAATCTTGTCATTTGCCCACTTAACAAACTTATTAGCAGTCATTTGTATGGAATCAAAATCTTGTGTAATTGTTTTTCGTTTTACAACGGTTCCCTGTACCATTTGAATAGCTTTTGAGATATCCATCTGAGTTGTTTGCAGATATTTGGACAATGGTGTTGTCAATTCAAATATTCTCAGAAAAATTTGAGCTGCAAGAATGGTTTTATATTTGAGTAAGGATTCTGCATAAGACTTTGCTCTAAGGCCGCGTACACACGACCGGTCCTAACCGATGAAAACGGACTGAAGTTCAGTTTCATCGGTCCAAACCGACCGTGTGTACGCCCCATCGGTCTGTTGTCCTTCGGTCAAAAAAAAAAAGAGAACTTGCTTTAAAATCGAACCGATGAACGACTGACCGATAGGTCAAAACCGATGTTTAGTACACAAAAGCATTGGTTCAAAACCCGCGCATGCTCAGAATCAAGTAGCATCTTTTAACCAACAATGCGTTTCCCCAATTTCTAAAATTCTTTGATGGTGAGGGTCCTGGCTAACTTGTTCCCAGGTATTCATGCGCTGATAAGAATCACAAATAAAGACAGCAATGTCATTCAACAAACTGAACAGTGATGCACTTTCAACTACCACCTTTGTTGTATCTTCAAGTACTAAATTCAGAATGTGTGCATAGCACCAGATGTGAATTTGCCCTGGTGATTCAGTTGACAGCCAGGAAGAGAAACCATTGTATTGGCCTTGCATATTTTCTGCTCCATCCGTTGAATTGCCAATGCAATTTGTAATATTCAGTTTGCAAGATTTAAAGACTTCCATTAGTAACTTAAAAAGGTTTTGCCCTGTTGAAGTTTCACATTCAACAACTGCAAGAAGCTTTTCATTGATACAATCAGTCACATAGCGAACAATTATGGAGCATTCACCTTTTGAAGTGATGTCTTGCGTTGTATCAATCTGAATTGAAAACATCCCTGCTTCCCTTACTTCTTTTGAGATATTTTCCTCAATAAGCATTCGAATAGCTTGTTTTACTTTGTTCACAGTCGTTTTTGAAAGCAAGGTTATCAAAGATCCTCTTCCTTTTCCTCCCGAAGACTGCAGTTTCTTGCTGTTTTCAATACATTTGTTTACATGATCTTTCAGACAAATGTCATACTTGCTGACGAGAAGAATGAGCTCTAAAAAATTCCCATGGTCTTTCGTTATGTCCTATAAATTATAGGCAGCCTCATCTTTATCTCCCCTATAACTCAAACCTTGCTTTCCTATAACTTTTATTACATCTACAACCCGCTGTAGTACTTGCCGGCGTGCCGCCTGTTTCTCACCTGTTCTCGCCTTACAGACATTTGCTTATACAAAAGTAGATCATCAAGTCCAGCACTGCTGGATTTCACAAAAAAGGCTTCGGCACACAAGTTGTGCATTACACTCTTCTCATGCGCGATTTCTTTGATAAACATGACGCTTATCTGTCATTCCTTCAATAAAATAATTTGTTTCCTGTGACTTTGAAAAAGCCAGACAAACAGAGCAAAACATAGAATTTTTTCCATTGCAGTAGGTGAGCCATTTGCGACTTGTTCCATCTTTACGTTTTGTAGCCTTTTTTAACACTGGATCTGGAATATCCTGCCGTGGATGATATTTGAAAAAGACAGCAAGCTCATTTTTATTTGGACGAGCAAAATTATTAAATGATGTATCTCTGTCTTCAGTTTGGCACTCTGAAACATCCATAATAACTTATTTACTTGGTAATTCAGTTTGCCCCAATTCTCTATGTTCTTCAGTGGATATTTCTGATATTTCATCAACAGATTCCACTAAATCACCTTCTATTGTTTTTTGTTCTATGTTTGTTGCCTCTCTACTGGGCCCTGCCATGGGATCACTGGAACTCTGTGCATGAGGACTGAACGTATCCGAAATTTTAGCACATTTCTGAGCATCAAAGTCCAAAGACTGTGTTTCTCAGATTTTTTCTGCTCCTCCTTTCTGTTTTTTTTTTTTGGAGACATCTAAGTAAAATATAAAATTATAAAGAAAAAAAAAGTGCTCCCCTACGGTACCGGACAGATGTTGGAGATGCAGACAAGCCTTGGGCTCCTTCCTCCATATATGGTGGGACTGTCCGCTGATTCAACCATATTGGCAAAAGGTACATGATATTACGGCAGCAGTTTCTTTGCTTCCCCTGGAGTTTTCGCCAGCCCAGTACCTACTTCACCTATCCAGAATCTCCAAGAAAACTTACCGCAACTCGGTAGCGATACACATGATCAATGCAGCTAGACTATGTGTTCCTGTTCACTGGAGAGCTACGGTGCCACCGTCTATTAAAGAATGGGTGACACGCATTAACCATTTAGCAGCGATAGAGGAGTTGATACACACGGCACAAGACAGAATTCCCGCCTTCACTTCCGTCTGGAGCGAGTGGTTTGATTTCCGTGACACAGCGGATTACCAAGCACTTGTGCGAAGCGTGGGCAGCCGGTGATTTTAAGCCTGGTTGGTAACTGGTTTGGGACGTCACTGGTCTAATCTTATCCCAATATAATGTGGACGGCGAGGGCAGTGGGCTTCCCCACCCCTCCTCACTTATCTCCTCAGCTATGTGACTTTGAGTTACGGCACTCCCCTTCATGCAGTATCCCCCCCCCTTTTTTTTTTCTCTTCCCCTCTTTTCTTCTCTCTCTCGCTTCCTCCCTACTCTGGTATCGTTCTTTCTTCTCCTTTCTCTTCTCTACTCCCTCTCCTTTCTTTGTTAATGCTGGGAGGACGGGGTGGAGTTGAACAGACCCTGTCCACCTATGCTGCCTATAACGGGGGAAACATAGTGATAGGTATAGGACCGGTATATATAGGTTACAGGCCACAACGGTTTTTGAGTTATACAATGTAAAAGGATCCAGAGGCCTTTGATTAGGAATATCCCGATATCTCTTGTCTTTGATACCTTAAGCTACTTCCACCTTGGGAGATATGCGATAGTTGAAAGTTTTTAGGGGGTTATTGACAATGTTGTATGACTCTGACCATATATGTTTTGCTGGTTCCTACATCTCAAGCATAGCAAAATGTTGTGGCTCCCCTAGAGATCGCTTGTCATTTATAATGTTGATGCTATATTGTCTGTAACACTGTTCTCTTTTTATTCTCAATAAAATCTTTGTGGAACAAAAAAAAAAAAAAAGAAAAAAAAAGTGTCACTAATTCTGGGCAGTTGGCAGGGAAGATCATTCTCACAAACTTACAGTGGGAGGAGGACGAAGCCCCCTGCCAGCTTATTGGAGGGCAGCAAACCAGCACAGCACCAGAGAAGAAGAATAAAGACAGTATCTGGCGGCGCCCATAGTGTATTCTAAGCACAATGTGTATCCTACCTGATACATCTTTATTCCTCCTCCAAAGGGTTGCCTGTGCTAGCAGCCTAATGCCCCTTTCTGAATGCTGACATCTCTATTGAGCACTACAAGAGGTGACCCATTGCAGCGGAGCATTATTCAAGCAGAGTAAGTTCCTACCCATGCCATAGTCCCTCCCTGGAGGCCCACACCAGACTCACTATAGAAGTATAAAACAGAACCTGCCTACGCACATCGCGTAACAGATTCTGTTTTCTGTTTTCCAACACCGGATTTTTACAGGCAGCTATCACTAAGTGGTGTCATCATGTTCTGTGTAGTGATGTCGCAAACATAAAATTTTCCGTTCGCGAACGGCGAACCTGAATTTCTGCAAATGTCCGCGAACGGGCGAACCGCCATAGACTTCAATAGGCAGGCGAATTTTAAAACCCACAGGGACTCTTTGGCCACAATAGTGATAGAAAAGTTGTTTCAAGGGGCCTAACATCTGGACTGTGGCATGCCGGAGGGGGATCCATGGCAAAACTCCCATGGAAAATTACATAGTTGACGCAGAGTTGGGTTTTAATCCATAAAGGGCATAAATCACCTAAAATTCATAAATTGTTTCGAATAACATGCTTTAAAAGATCAAGTATTATGTTGTATCGATCAGGTAGTTTAAGGGTTACGCCGGCTTCACAGTGACAGACCAAACTCTGACAGACCAAACTCCCCGTTTAACGTACCGCAAACAATCGCAAACAGTCCATTTTCATAACTGTAAACTCCCCATTTGCACAAGGCTGGATACCAAGCTAGCCATGTCCCGTTCCTTGTCCTCACTGACGTCATTGAATGTCTCTTCCTCCACCCAGCCACGTACATCACCAAGGGTCCCTGAAAGGTGACAACAAGCCCCCTGGGATGCCTGCTGTGGTTGTTCTGCAACCTCCTCAAAACCACCTTCCTCCTCTGACTCCTCTTCTTCAGACTTCTCTCTCTGCGTTGCCGCAGGTCCAGCAATCTACGACGACAAGGCTGCTTCTGGTGGTGATGGTGACCACAACTCTTCCTCTTCATGCTCATCTACGGCCTGATCCAGCACTCTTCGCAGGGCACGCTCCAGAAAAAACACATATGGGATGAGGTCAAATACCACCAAAAAAAAGCTCTATTTGTGGGGAAAGTTTTGTTTGGGAGTACAACAGTTGTAGCGACGCAGTGCCGAATCGCAAAAAGTGGCCTGGTCTTTGACCACCAAAATGGTCCGGGCTGAAATGGTTAACAAAATATTTACTCCAAAGCTCCAAAGCCACTAAAACTGGAAAGATTTCCAAAAGAACAATGTTGGATGTCAAACCCAACTCCTTACACCTATCCGGCCAAACTTCTGTGGACCAATGACCATTCCAAAAAGCACCATATCCGCAAGAGCCAGCAGCATCTGTATGCAAATTAAGTCCCGAAGCTGGACAAAAAGGTGATTGCCAAAGGGAACAATCATTATAGTCACCTAAAAAATGCTTGCCAAACAACCAAATCATCTTTTATATCCCTAGAAATACGTACAAAATGATAAGGTGAAGACAATCCTGAGATAGCCCTATAAGGTCGTTTTAAAAAAAATTATACCAATGGGCATCACACGAGAAGCAAAGGCTAGCAAATCTAACAATGTTTGCAAGATCTTCAGTCTCATCTTATCCCAACAATTTCTACATTCGCACAATTTTTTCCAACAGCAAACGAAATTCCATCGAAACAGTGTCAACTTGTATTCCTAAAAACTGAAGACAAGTTGTATGATAAACTGACTTCTCCTGAGCCAAATGAATACCAAATTCTCTACACACAATCTTGAATTTGGTGAACAGATATGAACAATCACTGGATTCTTGTTTACCAATAAATAGAAAGTCATCAAGATAATGAAGTAAATTATCTGAATCAAAAGTTTGAAGTAATGGCAGAAAGACAGCGATCAAAATAATATTTACCATCAAATTGAAAACCAAGGAATTAAACGCATCTGGAATAAAAGACAACAATTGGAATGCCGATTTTATGTTTGCCTATGCAAGCAAAGCAGCTCTACCCACCCTCCTATTTTTTAACAAAGCATCATCAAAAGACGAATACTGACCAGAACAAAGGTCTGGATCGATATCATCGTTCAATGACAACCCTTTTGGGTACGATAGGTGGTGAATTAATCAAAAGGAATTTGGTTCCTTTTTAGGGATGATGCCCATAGGAGAAATTCTGAAATTAGAGAAAGGAGGCACATTAAAAGGACCAGCAACCCTACCTTCTTAAATTTCTTTCTCAATATTCTTTCGAACTATGGCAATATGCAAAGAAACAGAAGAAAGGTTATCAACCACATCACAACCAAAACCATTAAAAGAAGGTAGCACAAAACCATGCAAAAAAAACAATTTGCAAAACTAGAGCTTTCCGACAATCGGAATACAGCTTAAGCCATGACAACATGTTTGGAAGAATCACTGGGGTGGTTGCTTTTGAGAAAAAGCTCTTTAGAACCACCCACTAAATTCTTGGACAATCTTTTAAAACCCCTCAAAACCGAATGTGGACCAGCACAAAAATTGAATTCATGTTTTTATTTACACAAATTAGGCCACTCACACTGCCCATCATTCAAATTAAAACAAATTCCCCTCCTATAAGTAGAACAGTAGAATGCGATTTAACTAATTGTTTTTGAGGCAACAACAAATTAATCCACAGGCCAACATCTTTAACTGCCCACTTCATGGATTTATGAACCAACAACTTTTGACAAAACGATTCGTCGTAAGCAAACCATTAAAGTCCAGGGAAATTTGTGTAAGCTTCTAGAATTATTTCAACATGTTGAAATAGGCCACAGCATAAATCTGTCCTTTTTTCTTCAAGAACGCTAGCAAAAATGCAGAAATTGTTAAAAGACTGAGGTGCAACTCTGCGCTTATCAAAAACGTAAACAAACACATTACATACAGTATACTGTAATCTTATAGATTACAGTACTGTATGTAAAAAATACACACCCCCCTTGTCCCTAGTGGTCTGTCCAGCGCCCTACATGCCATTTTATATAATAAAAACGGTTCTTTCTCCCTACAAACTGTAGATTGTCCATAGCAACCAAAAGTGTCCCTTTATGTCAAAAATGGTTTTAGATCAGCTAGAAAACAGCGATAATAAATTATAATCACTTGCAGAATTGTGCGATAGCGATTTGTGGGGAAATTCGTCATAAAAAAAAAAATGACAGCAACAATTCTGCAACTGAGCAAATTTCAGTGATTTTGAGTTTATTACATTATTGAAATTTTTTTATTTGAATTATATTATTATTTGTTATAATTATTTATAATTATTTATTATATTATAATTTATAATTTTGTTTTTAAAAAAATTTCATACCCGGGATGCCTATTAGACTCTGGTTTGGTCAGATTTAAGTGAGTTATTCCTAAAAATTACAGGCCTACAGTATAAAACGCCAAATTTCCTTGCAAATAATGGTACCGCTTTCATCATCTTTTTTCTGAAAGAATCATACCGCCAGGGAGGTTAAAGGCAGGTTCCAACATTACTAATGTTTGGGAGCTGAAATCGAAACCCCACTGAAGTCAATGGGAGCCAAATGTTATAAAACAGTAATGGCCAGGCTAATAGGAAAGAGATTGTCAAACAAATGGCATGGGGGGGGGGGGGACACTGTCCTGTGGGACATGTACCAAATTATAAAATAATCAATAAATCAATAAAAATGTTTACAAAAGTTAGTTTGAAACAAAGCAGTGACATTTGTAATGCTTAAAGTGAAACATAAATAATGCAAAATTCCATCAAAAAACATGTCTGGCCGAAGTACGCTACGAGCCGCAGACTTTTTATATGTTTTGAAGCCTGTTTGCCTGTTTGTTCCTGTAAGTACCATACAATAAATTGCGTGTTTCTTTTACCTATGGGCTTCACTATTGCTGTTTCCTCTCTGCATTTTTTGATCATATACCTGTTGATGAACGCAATGTACACCTTTGGGTCTTTATGAATTTCTGGATGAGCCTTCACCATTGATGTTGCCTGTGGACAACTGCTTCCACCCACGCATCCTGTTGGTAGTGAGACTGCCACTGACCTACACATTATTTGATTTCTATGGCCATAATGATGTTTTTCTGGTAAGCAGATTGTGTGGTGTGTTTTCCTGTCAGCACACTAAAGTCTTGGTGGAGGTCCTGTTTTTTCAACTTCCTTGATGAATATATTTGTTTGGACTTTATTCTTTTTATATTATTAATAAAAAAAATCACTGAAGCGCTGTACTATTGGACTATATATATTTTTTTATGTCTGGGAGATGCCCTGACTCTGACTGTGAAGTGGTGCATCTATTTGATGTATACAACCTACTACAGTAAAACAAACATCAAAATAACAGCTCAGGGCTGCTTTATTATGTATGTAAACAGAGTGGCCAGGAATTCCCTTCATCTATAACAGACCCTTATCATACAATAGAACAAACAATTTCTATAGCGCTCAAAAGGACAGTCGCCAGTCCAGGATAGACGCCGGGTCTATGGAACCTCAGGGAAAATACTTCAAAAGGGGTATCCAACCAAAAAGCTTCAAAAGAACACACAGGGGGCACGCATAGCCAAATCAATACTCACAAACAACAGAAGTAAAATGCAAGACACTCTCTGATGGTCAATCAACATGGCCAAAACAAGATGACCACACAATTGGCGATGTTGGCAGAGTGTCTTGCATATTACTTCTGTTGTTTGTGAGTATTAATTTGGATATTTTCAATTGCACAATCAGTGATCAGGGAGCACCGTAGAGAGAAAGGGCACATCTACTTTTTCTTTCTGGCAGTTAGTGTGCTACAGAATCAGAGCATGAAGAAAGGGAAATTCAGTGGCTTACAAAGCACTCCTTATTTTCCTTCTCCCGGGGCAGCCACTTTTACTGCTACAAATACGTCTTCTCCTTTATCTTCTTTCTTCTCTGCTAATTACACCATAGACCCACAAACTAGCGTGGAGGAGTCAACTTAATTATTTCAGGGCACCATAAATTACTTGTTGCAGGAGTATGTACCAGAATTCCTGTTATCTGGTGGAGGGATATCACTGTGAAAAAATTCACAGACCACATTTCGGGTGAATTGTCCTCTGCATGAGATGCTAGCTTCCAGCTGATGTCTGACACCTGTTTTGATACCACACAATTTTTGGGAAAATAGATGTTGCATGTGCCTCCATTGTGGGGACACTCATTGTTTAGTGTTAGGACCACAGATTACTGGTTAGACAGGTTAATTGGTTGTTCTGCGAGCTGGTCGGTAAGTAGGCTTGGTTTTTCCCTGGGCATTCCCCAGGTTTTGTTGTTATTGGCGTGATACATAGTTAGTCAGGTTGAAAAAAGACACAAGTCCATCCAGTTCAACCATAAAAAATGTTTTATTCAATAATATCATACAGTCCCATATACCCAATTCTATACCCACAGTTGATCCTGAAGAAGGCGAAAACCCCCAGCTGAGCATGATCCAATTTGCTACAGCAGGGGAAAAAATTCCTTCCTGATCCCCCCAGAAGCAATCGGTTTTTCCCCGGATCAACTTTACCTATAAATGTTAGTACCCAGTTATCTTATGTATCTTATGTTATCTTATGTACATTGCTTTCTTAAAGCAATCTACTGAGCTGGCCAGAACCACCTCTGCAGGGAGTCTATTCCACATTTTCACAGCTCTTACTGTGAAGAAACCTTTCCGTATTTGAAGATGAAATCTCTTTTCCTCTAGATGTAAAGAGTGCCCCCTTGTCCTTTGTGTTGACCGTAAAGTGAATAACTTAACACCAAGTTCACTATATGGACCCCTTATATATTTGTACATATTGATCATATCCCCCCTCTTCTCAAGTGTGAATAAATTCAGTTGCTCCAATCTTTCCTCATAGCTGAGCTGATAGAGGGGCCGGCGGCCATGCACCCTCAGTGGACAGGCCGCCACTGTTAATGACCCAACAGGCTTCGAGGTGTTCACAGCTGAACCCAAACCCTCCCAATTCGTAAGGTAGGCTGGAGAACCGAGCCAGACAAAATGGAATAATGGCCAAACAGGCTACGAGGTGTTCACAATTGAACCTGAACCCAACCTGCCTATAAAGTCCACGCTGGGGCAATTTCCTTTCTAGTTGCAATTTGGGGTGTTGGCAGGTGATTTGGGGTTTCATCACCTCCTCCCCCTTCACTTATGTAACTATATAATGTAACACCCTGTGTTACCAGAATACAGTGTCACTGATGCTGTCTATGATGCTGCGTACACACGATCATTTTTCGGCATGTAAAAAACGACGTTTTTAAAAAATGTCATTTAAAATGATCGTGTGTGGGCTTCACCAAATTTTTCGGGTTCTGAAAAACGACAAAAAAAAAATCGAACATCGAGCTGCATTTTTTAACGACGTTTTAAACTATGTCGTTTTTCGGGTTGTAAAAAATTATCGTGTGTGGGCTAAAACAACGTTAAAAACCTGCGCATGCTCAGGAGCAAGTTATGAGACGGGAGCGCTCGTTCGGGTAAAACTATCGTTCGTAATGGAGTAAGCACATTAATCACGCTGTAACAGACAGAAAAGCGCGAATCGTCTTTTACTAACACAAAATCAGCTAAAGCAGCCCAAAGGGTGGCGTCATCCGAATGGAACTTTCCCTTTATAGTGCCGTTGTACGTGTTGTACGTTACCGCGCTTTGCTAGAGCATTTTTTTTTAACGATCGTGTGTGGGCAACGTCGTTTTAATGATGAAGTTGGAAAAAACTTTGTTTTTTCTAGAGGCTGAAAAACTTTGTTTTTTACAAGCCGAAAAATGATCGTGTGTACGCGGCATAAGAATCATGCTGTTCCATAACACCACAAAAATTATAAGGTGTCTCCAAAGTATGTGGTACATTTAAGGTATTAATGTTTTTACCATGTACTCATGCACACTGCAGCTAAAAAAAAAACTGTTTTTACAGGCATTTAAGCTTTTAGTTCCCTGCCTATAAAGCTTGAAGAAGCTTGTGCTTTTTTTGTGCTCTTTTGCATGTTTTTTTGAGCTTTTTGAGCATAAGTATTTTTTTCACAGACCCTCCCCTGCGCTTTTTCGCGCTTTTACACACTCTTAGGCCTCGTACACACGACTGAGGAACTCGTCATAAATGAAACATCGTTTTCCTCGAAGAGTTCCTTGTTAGGCTTGTCGAGAAACTTGACAAGCTTTCTTTGTGTACACACTGTCAAGACAAAATCTTGTCGTTCTCAAAAGCAGTGACATACAACACATACGACAGCAGGGGAAGTTGGATTCCACTGGCACAACCCTTGGGGCTACTTTTGCTAATCTCATGTTACTGCGTGTTAAGTAAAAGTTTGGTAGGAGACGATTTGCACTTTTCAGTCTGTTACAGCGTGACAATTGTGCTATCTTCATTACAAACGCTACTTTTACCGAAGGTGCGCTCCCGTCTCAAACTTTATTCTGAGCATGCGCGGGTTTCTAAGCATACACACGAACGTGTTTCTCGTCGAAAACCAGCCCGACGAGGAACACAACCAGGAAATTGAGACTCCCGACGAGGAAAAAGAGAGCTTGTTCTTTTTTTTTCTCGTTGAGTTCCTCGACAGTTTTCTCGATGAAAAACATACACACGATCGTTTTCCTCTGCAAAAAAGCTCTGCCACCAAGTTTCTTTATGGATTCTGTCGAGGAAAACAGTCGTGTGTACGAGGCCTTATATTGCAGTTTTTGGTCACGTATGCCACATACACACCATCACTTTATGTGATGAAAAAAAACGACATTTTCTGTGAAGTAAAAAACTACGTTTTTGAAACTTAAATTTTCAAAAACGAAGTTGCCTACACACCATCGTTTTTCTCACAATGTTCTAGCAAAGCGAGGTTACGTTCTCACCACTTTTTCCATTGAAGCTCGCTTCATAACTAGCTTCTGGGCATGCGCGGGTGTAAAAACGTCTTTTTAAACGACGTTTTTTGCTACACACGGTCAATTTCTGTGAAGTAAAAAACGACGTTTTGAAAAACGACACATAAAATTGAAGCATGCTTAAATTTTTTTTGGTCGTTTTTTACAAGACATAAAACGACGTTTTCCCCCACACACGGTCAATTAAAGTGACGTTTTTAAAAACATCGTTTTTTTTCATCACATAAAGTGATGGTGTGTATGGGGTATTAGGCGTCTTTTCTACTCGGAAGCTCCTCCCAAAAATGTTTGGTCTGTTTTTTTTTCTGCCTTTAAGAGCATATACCTGTGATCTCCTGAAAAATCTATAGTGTGCATGGAAACATTGGCTAACATGGAGGGGAATTTCCAGGCAGAAGAAAATTTAAAAGTAAAACAAGCTCAAAAGCCTGTATGAGCAGCTTCCTTGAGCTCCTTTGAGATGCATTTTGCATGAGCCCTAAGGCCTTATGCCCACATGATGTTTATTTAACTCTCCTAGAAGCCAGCAGCATTTTTGCAGAAAAAAAGCCTGATGGTTGTAAAAGGTGGGTGGGCTGCTGAGCTGCCCGTCTGCTCACACAGTCACACTGACTGTGCTAGCAGACGCAGCTGGACGGCTCGGCAGGCGGGTGAGAGAGCGGACAGAAAGCTGCCAGCTGGGAGGCTCGGTGGGTGGACTGGCCAATCAGTGGGTGGCGGAGCAGAGAGATGACATCATCTCTCACCGCCCGGCCTGCATCCCAGCAGTTCCGCCCTCACTCACTGTTCAGGCAGCAGAGAGATTACATCATCTCTCTGCTGCCTGACTCTGGGACACCAGAAGTGACAATCCCCATTCCCCACCTTAGCAGGAAAGTGACAATCCGCAACTTGTGGTGGGTGACGTGGCAAGAGGACAATCCGCAATTTGTGGCAGGTGATGTGGCAAGTGACAATCTGCAACTCGTGGCAAGTGACAATCTGCAACTTGTGGCAGGTGACGTGGCAAGTGACAATCCGCAACCTGTGGCAGGTGACGTGGCAAGTGACAATCCGCAACTTGTGGCAAGTGACAATCCGCAACTTGTGGCAGGTGAGGTGGCAAGTGACAATCCGCAACTTGTGGCAGGTGAGGTGGCAAGTGACAATCCGCAACTTGTGGCAGGTGACATGGCAAGTGACAATCTGCAACTTGTGACAAGTGGACAGTAACAACCATTGTACCATAATGATTGAAGTGTTAACACCAGCCATTTCCCAAATAAATTGCCCGCAAAAAAAAATGATTTCTGGCAGTGCCCCTCCCGAGATTAGGCTTTGGATCCGCCCCTGCCGCACGCTCCGGGTAAATCCTTCAGGACGGACTCAGGACAGACTCAGGGCAGGTGTCGGTGAGTGAAGCACAATGGAAATCTAGAAGAGGCATGCCAGGGGAGTTGGATGCAGAGCCAGAGGAGAGACTGTGGGGCTTTGTATCAAATCGTTGCTGCCTGAGGGTGCAGGATTTGCAAGTCGGGCTTGCTGGGAACAGTAGTCCATCGTCTGATATCTTTTACAACTAAATGTTCAGGGCCATTAAAAAGGGGTAATGCAGGCCCCTGGCCCATTCATCATCACGTGAAACTTTTCCTAGGACTTATTCAGAGTGAGGCCTAGACAACTCAAGATGGTGGGACAGGATGTCTAATGCTGTGACAAGAAAGTGGTGCACAGGAGAAGTGTCCTGGAGGTAAAAATCTGCAGGGGGAGTGCAGAGGGGGGGGGGAAGTTATGAGGTGGAAAGTCTGTCAAGATTAGAGTCTACCATTTTTTGTTCTATTCAAGTTAATGCAAGATAATGAGTAAACCATTTGTCAATGTAAAGCTGGATCAGCTCTAACATGGCAAATACCAATTTGTTCTATGGGAATCCCTTATGCCTTCCTCCAACCAAGTTCAATATCCCAAATAACACAGCAAAACAAAACAAAATACTTTTCATTGTCTACAAGTGTGACATATGGATGTCTAGCAGCAGGATAATTATGCGTGGATGTTAGTAACTGGTAGCAACACACACCGCTACAGTACATATCCCTTTCCTGTTTTATACAGTTCAACTAGCTTTTACCGCAGATCCTTTGACAATTCTTTTGCTTTCCCCATGACTCAGAATCCAGAAACGTCAGTACAGCACTGGATGAAAGATGCAAGGATCTGTCAGGAGTTTATAAAATCATTGACCTTTTATACACACACTAATTACAAGCAAACAGATCACAGGTGAGGATTGTTACCTTTAATAGCCATTCAAACCCCTTTGTGTAAACTTGTGTGCATGTTATCAGGCCAAAATCACCAGGGTATGTAACTTTTTGGGGTTATTTGGATAGTTTCTGTTGTCATTATGATTTAAAAAGAGTAAACACAGTTGATTGATAATAAATGGCTTTAGCCAAACACTAACCATGTGTGAAAGAAAAGTTTTTTGTGTTATCATTTATATTTTCATGAAAATGGCCAATCAATCATGAATTCTGCCAGGGTATGTAAACTTATGAGCACAACTGCATAAGAACTGATAAGCTGCAATTTATTTACATAATTCATAAAATCTGCTGACCTGCCCTGTGTGAACTGCCTATTTGATCACCTTCCATCTGTGGCACCTGCTGATCATCTCCGCTTGACGCTGTGAGAGTGCGACGAGCGGGGGAGGAGCCTAGCGATCACCTGACCATCCAGAAAGTATTTACATGGCGGCGACACCCTGGAGGCTGGGTCCGGGCGGGCCCCGGCATGCTATGCTGTCCTAATGCAGCCCCACGTGGTCCATGCCTTAGGGACACCATCTCCAGAGCTGACGGGACCTTGCCATTTTTACAGTAAGAAGCAACTGACTCAACTAGATCGTGTGGACTGTACCATTTCTAATGAGGCTAAGAATGTTTGTTTATCTAACAGAATTTTCAGATACACTGCCAAAAAACTCCATCCTTTGGTCGACCTTCCACGGGTGGGACTGATCAATGCTCGATCAGCATATAAGAATGCATCACAGATTCATGACTTAAAAAAAATTCTAACACTGCATCCAGCACCGTGCTGCATATAAAATGTCACTGACCACTGGCGCCAAATAGAGCCGAGCCGACCCGAGCTTCCTTCGGGAAGTCGTGAAGTGCTGTGTGCGCCATCGTTTAGCATGCCAATTGATTGGCATGTCAATAGGAATGCCCACTCCCGCGGGATTCCTTAACCGGAAGCCGCGTGAATTCCACGGCTAAACGATATCTACGGAGGAAAAAAAATAAAGGTCAGTGACATTTTATATGCAGCACGGTGCTGGATGCAGTGTTAGAACATTTTTATAGGGTGAACCTCCACTTTAATTATTGAAAGTGACCTCCACCTGATGGCCCTGACCGAAACCTGGTTCTCCCTAGGAGGGCTGGTTCATCTGGACAAGCTCATGCCAGAGAATTACAAGATTTTAGCTAAAAGTAGACCAGTCAAGAAAGGGGGGGGGGGTGGCTCTGATTTATAATGAGGCCCTAACATGTATAAAAGTTTCTTCAGCATCTTTTAAGTCATTTGAGCACCTCCTCACCCGATGTGACCTAGACAATAACTTTTCCATCTTGCTTGCAGTGGTCTACCGTCCACCCGGCTATGATAGCTCCTTTGCGAATGAGCTCTCAGCTTTTGCTCTATGCTGCCTAACTGTATGTGACTTTTTAATTTTAATGGGGGACTTTAATATCTGGCTAAATGTAGAACATGAGAAATTGGGACAAGAAGTATTGACAGACATGGAATCCTTGGGTCTTTTGCAAACCGTTTCGGGGCCGACTCATGATAAGGGACATCAGCTTGATGCCATATTCTGTTCTAATAATCTGATATGTAATTGTTAGGTTCGGTTCTGGTTCTGTTGCCTAGGCTGGACCTTGGACAGGTGAGATTCCCTCGCTAGCGAGACAATGATGACACATACACTTATGTTGTATCGATAATTGCAAATTGCTATATTTTTCGACAGAGCTCTTATACACACATACAGAGAGTTAAAGAAATCTCCTCCCCCTAACATGTAGAAAAAGGGGAACAAGTTCACAGTTTCAATCTTACAGATTTCAGAGGATTTTAAGGAACAATTGTTAAACTTTAAAGACAGAATAACACGTTACTTGCATACAGAATGCCTGCTCCGGAACTAGCCATCTATCACATATTCTATTTATGAAAACCGCAAAACTTAAATGTTAGATTAAAAGCAAAAAAACAAAAAGTACATATTGAAATGTCTCTACAGAGAGACCTATATTATATAAAATGGAATCCTAGATCTCAAAATGGAGTAGCTAATGTCAGACATAATATTCCATCATTTCACATTCCTTTCAATTCCCTCCTCTGATCCCAAGGATATTTACTTTCCTGGGATCACTCACTATACCAATTTTGCCTTTTCAGCGTGAATGACTCCTGGGAATCCTGGCTGGATTCGGGATTCTGCTTTATTTTTAATCCTGTTGTTTTCCCAATTATACAGAATATCATTTTTACTGAAAGGAATGCACACAAGGCCAGGAGCAAGATCATTATAATGAATATTCCTGCCTTTTTAAAGAAACCCACAATACTAGGCCACAATCCTCCTAGAGATCCAGAAAAAGGATCCCAAGCATCTCCCATGTGTTGCATTTGATTCACCAGGGACATTCTCTCATTGTGGTGGGCTTCTATTTGGTCATGGTAATCAGGAACAGTAATTTCTCCAATGGCCTTAGTAAGATTTTTCATGAATGTGCAACACATATCTGCTTGTTCATGTAATATACATAGCCCTACAACAATATCTCCCATCTTTTCCAACTGTAGGTTTGTCATTTCTTGCAACAGTCTTATTTTATAAGTTTCCTCATTCAAATCAGTAATGTCCCTGTCAGTTTTATTCATCCAGGACATTACCAGACTTGAAAATTCATCTACTCTGGTTAGGGCATTAATACTTCCTCCTGGGAGCAAAGTCAGTAATTTTTCCCAGAGACTTGTTACATCTCGTTTGGATCTTATTTTCAAACTCCCTGACGGTTTGTTCATTTCCATCATGGTTTCTCCACTTGCTACTCCCATATAAGGAACCATGTACATAAGGGAACACCATCCCCCTGTGTTTCTATCGGTGGGATATGGGATGGTGGTATGACAAGCCAGTCCACAACAGACCATAAATCCCTGGGGAAGGTGTGGTACTTCCACCACCTCCTCCCCATGCATAGGAGTTCGTAGACCCGTCAGGCACATCCAGTCTACAAGAGGCACAAACTCAGATTGGGGGGATATCCATGGAGTACTTACATTATGTAGGGAGGAGAGAACCTGGTTAACAGTGTCATTGGGCCTCCTCATCCTAAAACAATGGCTTATGTTATACAAACTCATATTTCCCACTCTCTCATCTCCATCATTCATCTCAGTAAGTTTAATTCCCAATCCTTCAATTTCTAAGGACTTGTCCTCCTCCCATGCCGCAACATTCCTAATAGTCATATTCATCACAGATTCTCGACACCATTCTCCATTTGCTATCTGACCTTCATGTGTAAATTTTCTAAAGTACACTGGTCTATCAGTCCTGGTAACCCTTCTCATGGGGGTCTTACCTGCAGCGGCCACAAATTGAGGCAATGTTACTGGTAAGCCTATAACCGGGATTTTACCCTCATTAGAATGTATTTTGGAACATACCCAGCAGTTCTCTTTCTGCCCTGTTAATTGTCCATATTTATACATTAATGCCCAGTGGTGGGGAACAGTGGGGACCTCCTCATATTTCTTTGGGTTCCCCACAGGTCCCATGGACTTAAACACCTTTGTTCCATACACTTTCGCTTTGTCAACATTGTTCTTTATAGGTTTGTTATCTCTTTGATTGATATTAAGAGATTCATCTATTCTTTGAAAGAACAGAGGATCATCCACCACCTCCTTTGTGGACAACCCTGCGTTTACCTTTTTCAAACGTGACACCAGTGTTTTAGTTACCGTATGTTCCCTGGGAATACAGAACCTAAGCGGTTTCCCTACTGTGTCATTATAAAAAAACATGGTTGCTTTAATTTTACAGGCTAGGTCCGTCTCTGTATAACCCGTTAGGTGGCCTTTGGGAATCCTCCTCACCCAGTCAAATTTGACACAGCAAAGCTTCCAGATATTACCCTTTGAATCCCAATATTGATCTCTGGCTCGCCATCTAATGAATCTCTTCCCCACCATGACTAATTTTGGGTCTTGGCCTTTTCCCACCTCATGCATTCCATGTATCCCATGGCAACCTGGGGTGAAGTAGCAAACCCCCGTAGCAGTCACCACAAACAATATAAGCAATAGTCCACAGTATTTCCCTCCTCTTATCATTCTATTGTACACCTGATTGGCAGTTAAGTGCTGGTTTTCCCGGACCCTTGCTCTATGGAGGGAGCCATCAGGGTCTCTGGCTTTGCGTCCTCCTTGTTCTTGAGCCCTCGCTCCAAGGGGGGAGCCATCGGGGCTTCTAGCTTTGTGTCCTCCTTGTTCTCGAGCCCTCGCTCCAAGGGGGGAGCCATCGGGGCTTCTGGGGTCTTTATCTTCAAGGGACCCTTTTTCAATCTGCTCGCATGAATCCATGGTCCTAGGCCTTCAACCTTTATGGCTGTCCGGGAGACCTTTTCCACCGTATAGGGGCCTTGGTAAATGGGGCCCGTCTTTCTTCTTACGGCCAACTGCTTAACCAATACCTCATCTCCAGGTATAAAAGGGTGAGTTGGATCTGTGGAAAGAGGAGAAAAGGTGACAGCAACTCCTTCTTGGGTATGTTGAATAGTACTTACCAGATGTTTCATCCAAGTTTCCTGTTGAGAAAACAAATCATTATCCTTTCCTACACTATTCTCAGCTGGAGGATGTCCCATGAGTACCTCAAAAGGGGAATACCCTCTAGAATTAGGAGTGACCCTTATCTGGTAAAGTACACCTGGGAGATATAAGGACCAATTTTTCATAGTACCTTGAGTAGCTTTATTCAGTTTATCCTTAATATTCCTATTCATCCGTTCGACAATTCCCGCACTCTGAGGGTGATAAGGGATGTGCAATTTCCATTGTATCCCCAAAATCCTAGAGAATTCCTGTGTGAGTCTAGAGGCAAAAGCTGGTCCCTGGTCAGACCAGATATTCACTGGGAGTCCGAATCGACTCACCCAATTATTTATAATAGCTCGTACCGCTATTCCTGCAGTTTCCCCAGTAGTGGGCACTGCTTCTACCCACCCGGAAAATTTATCCACAATTACCAAAAGATATTTTACATTTCCTTTCTGTTTTGGCATATGCGTAAAGTCTATTTGTAAGTCTGTAAGAGGTCCTAATGGAGGGGGCAAATTTCCGTGTCTTCCCATTGCCTTTCCCTGTACATTATTTTGTGCGCATGTAACGCATGAGCTTACAAAGTCTTGTATTATTTTTATGAGTCCTTCTGTTTGAAAATGGTCTCTGTACTGTTTTAAGATGGGCTTACGGCCTATGTGACCTGGACCGTGAATGTATGAGATGATCAATGGTGCCACAGACTTAGGAATACCCATGATTCCCTCCTTATTTGTCCAAAGACCCGAGGGATCTTTGGCCAAATTATGCTGCATCCAGTCAGAGATATCAATGGGCAAAGCCATGGACTGTAAAAGCATAACCGTAGTTTTGAAGTCTGGTGCACTAAAATCATTCATGTAAAACATAGAGGTCACTGGGGTGTCTTGTGCAGGGATAGTATCCGCTGCTTGTTTGGCTACTTTATCAGCAAATGCATTGCCAAGTGCTTCCGTGGTCCTACTCGTAGTATGAGCTTTCACTTTAATCACTGCAATCGCTTTAGGCAGGTGTATGGCATCTAGTAATGTTTCAATAAGGGTTTGGTGTGCTATCGGTTTTCCTTCTGCGGTTAGATAGCCGCGTCTTTGCCAAATCTTCCCAAAATCGAATACGATTCCATGAGCGTACCGACTGTCGGTATATATATTTACAATTTGGTTTGCAAACAGCTGACAGGCACGTATTAATGCAGTAAGTTCAGCCTCCTGTGCAGATTTTGCGACTAAGGGTTTTGCTTCATGAATAATGTTAGGAAGCTGGACAACTGCATAACCAGTACGGTAGGTTTTATCATCGGGGCGCGTACAACTCCCGTCCACATATATGTCAATGCCCCCTTCTAGGGGGTTCTCCCTTAAATCAGCTCTTGGGGAGGTTGTTTGGGAAATTAGGTCTTCGCAATTATGCTCTGGCACTGGTTCTGATTCAGGCATTAATTTAAGAAGGGAATGCAGAAACCGTACTATAGGAGTAGTGGATGGACAAGTTTTAATCTCTAAATTTTGTGTGTTTAAGAGAATTATCTCGTACCCACTTAACCTCTGTGCTGTCATATGTTGCGTGTTCATGTTTTGCATCAGTTGTGTGACAGTGTGAGTTGTAAAAAGGGTCATGGGTGATGCTAGAACAAGTTTCTCTGCCGCCTGTACTGCTAAGGCACAGGCGGCCAGTGACTGAAGACAAGCGGGCATACCCTGAACCTGAACAGGTAGTTTTTTTGAAATATACGTTACAGGTCTTTGCTTACCACCATGCTCCTGAGTCAGAACAGCAGCCATGGTATTCCCCATAACAAGACAATACAGTGAAAAAGGCCTACCATGTTGTATCAGCCCCAAAGCGGGTGCATTACGAAGTGAACGCACCAGCATGTCATAGGCAGTGACCATCTCAGGGGTCCAGGTAATTTGTTTGGGGGCTGTGGCGAGTGTAGCCTTCCTAAGGACTGAGTCATGAAATGAACAGTCTGGAATCCATTGCCTACAGTACACTATTGAGCCTAGGAAAGACAGCAGTGAGCGCTTGTCGCTCGGTCTGCTCAGTGCCGATATGGCCTCTACTCTGGCAGGGGATACCAGCCTGGCACCTTCCGAGATGACCGCTCCCAAGTATTCCACCCGAGACGAGCACCACTGCACCTTCTTGAAAGATGCTAAGTGACCCTTGTCAGCGAGGTGGTCTAACAGATGCACAGAGTCATTACTACAGCCAATTTCTGTCCCATTTCCTATTAGAAGATCGTCCACGTATTGGATCAGAACTGAACCATGTTCAGGTACCCAGTCAGTCAGGGATTGATTTAACACCATGCTGAAGGCGGCTGGACTATCCACAAAGCCTTGCGGTAACCTGGTCCATGTTAGCTGGCCACGTTTCCATGAGAAGCTGAAGAGGGGCTGACTAGCAGCATCAACGGGCACACTAAAAAATGCATTGGCAAGGTCTATCACCGTATACCATTTGTGTTCTGGTGTCAGAGGAGCAAAGATGGTGCTAATATCTGCAACGAGGGGAGGTAGAGGTGTAATGCATTTGTTCAAGGGCCTTAAATCTTGTACCAAGCGCCATGTTCCGTTTGCCTTTCTTACGGGGTTAATGGGTGTGTTCCAAGGACTGATGACTGGAGTCAGTATGCCCTTTTGTAAAAATAATTCTATCTGTGGGTCTATACCATTCAACTTCTCCTCAGACAGGGGATATTGTTTCTGAAAAATGGGGAGACATCCCTGTCTGATTGTCGGCCGGTAGGGTGTGCAATTTAGGAAACCCACAGAATCTTTGGACTCTGCCCATATTTTATGCTGACCTACTGGTGGGGGTAGAGCCACAAAGAAAGATCTGATGTCCACCCGTTTCTGCACTGACACATCACAGTCTGGTGATTTAACTGACACGGTGCCATTGGGCTCAAAAATTATTTTGATTTGTAGTTTGGATAGTAAGTCTCTACCAGCCAAAGAGACTGGGCAAGTAAATAACAGAGCAAAACTACATTTACATAGGAACTTGCCATCTTGGTTACAGATTTCTAAATCTGATGTTATGTCGTGTGATGTTGGTATCCCATTAATTCCCACAGAGCGTCCTTGTGTAATAGCCCTACTGGCAAAAGCCTTGTTGTTCAAGGAGCTGGTTGTAGCCCCCGTGTCGGCCAGGAGTGCGATGTCCACCCCCTCTATAACAAGGTTTATAGTAGGTAAAGCCTGCCAAGTGCCAGAATAAGAGCAAAGAACTAAGGACGGGATACGCTCCGGGCCTCCCTATGGGTTTTGTCTGTTTGGCCATTGTACCGGTATTTGGGGAGAGGGAAGAGGCCCGGCACCAGCTTGTAGCTGCTGTGGTTGGTTTTGAGATTGTGCCTGTTGGTTCCACTGTGGGTACTGGGCTATCTGTCTATTGTCATTCCAGTTAGGGTTTTGACCTCTATAAGCTCCCCTGTTTCCCTTTTTACCTCTATAATTTTCTCTCCTTTGTGGGCAGTTAGCCTTCCAGTGGCCAAAGCCACCACAATGGAAACATGCTTGATCATTTTGTGGGCCCTGGCGAGGGTATGGCACAGAGCGTGGAGGATACTGATTGCCAACAGGGTACTGATTCTGTTGTTGGTAAGGCATTTGCGCCGCCAACAGGGGTGTTTCCTCCAGCATGGGCTCTCCCGTTAAAGCTGGGAAAAGTCCTCCTTTCGCTTCAAAGAGACCTGTTTGATGCCTAACCTTTACATGTTCTACAAAGGCCTCCGGAGTCATGTTCATAATTTTAGGGTCTAATATTTTTAACATTTGTGCTATCTTCTGGCTTCCCCCGTTAAGTGTGGTGGTTACAAAAAGGGTATGGTCTGTTAGACCCGCATCCTTCCAAGCTAAATGCATACGTTTAACATATGTAAAATACTCTTCCCCTGTCTTTTGAGAGCTTGTTATGAAGGATGTGAGTGCACTAGTACCCTTGTATATGGTCATCCAATGATGGCCAGTCAGTCTCCAGAACTCCTGGAGGTTTATCGGTCCTTCAGTTGTAAGAGCAGATTTGTAGGTGTTATCAAAAGGAAAATCCTGGCCAGGGTCAGGGTCGATCATCTGTATGATTAACAGTAAGTCTTCCTTTGTCATTCCCGCACCAGCACAGAATCTACCCAAGAAAGTAGCTGCGCCTCTAGGGTCCTTTTTTGGAGTAGGACAGGTATCTCTAAGATCCTTTAACTGACCCATGGTAAAGGGGACATACACTTCCATGGTGCCTATGGTCATCATTGGGAATACCCCCGTCCCTGGAAGTTGTGGAGAAACTTGGGGTTCTGTTTGGACTTTTACTTGTGTAATGGCAATATGTTTCATTTCTCCCTCCAAACTTGGGGCAGTAATCTCTTCCTTATCACCACTCTCTCTGTCAGGTTGCTGTTCTCGTATAGTTTCAGCCTGTTGAGCTGAAGCCTTGGCAGCCTTAGAGGCTTCTAACCTAGTCCGAGGGGCAGTAAGCACCCGCTGCTCTTCTATTAAACGCAACTGCTCCTGTTGTTCCCTAGCAATTTTCTCCAACTCAAGTTTTCTTTGGTCGAGGTCACTTTTTCGTGCTAAAATCTCCTCCTTTTCCCTGTTAAGTTGCTCCCCATAGTCCCTCACCTCTTGGGCCTGTGCATCTAGACTTTGTTTATGTTCATTCATCTGTTCATGTCTTAAGTTTATTTCCCTCTGCTGTTCCCGAAGGCGTCTCGCGTCTTCTTCTATTTCATCTCTCTTATTTCTCATGTCTGCTATTCTCGTTTGAGTATTAACTGAGTCTAAGTCCCTTTGCAACTCCTCAAACTCCCTTTTTATATCCGCTCTTCTCTGAGCTTCTCTTATTCTCCTGCCCTCTTCAGATGCCCTTTTATCTGCCTCCTCCTTGGCTCTATCTTCCCATTGTTGTTTTTGCTGGTCAGTTGCTGAGCCATAAGCCATGATTGCAACTTGAGGATTTGAAAGAACGGGGTATAATTTTCTGCGAGGAGCTTCCTCTTTAACAAAAACATAAGACGGTGGGGTTGGCGCGGTTGGCACTGGGGGTGGGCGCCTGGTATAAGGTGGAGGAACTTCCCTAGTAAGGGCAGTACCTTGGTCCAACTCCGCATATTTCTTTTCATATTTTTCCACTAAAGGCCTCCACTTCTTTCAACATTTTTTCATATACTCCGTATCCCAGTCCCCTGGTGGATATATGTTCTTTCCTATTCCACACATTTTCTCTACCTCATACCATTGCTGTCGGTTAGTGGGGCCCACAGGACTATATCCTGACATATGCAACTGGTGGCTTCGTTTCACTATCAAGTCCCAAAAAGGATCACAATATACAATTGGTATTTCACTCTTAACAAACTCTATAGGGGAGGGTTGCTTCAGCTTACCTTCTGAACACTCCTTCCCAAATTTATTACCCATGTCGGTACTCTGTATTTCAAGTCCTCCTTAAAATATTTGGGACACTGGTAAAGAAAAGGGACAGACAACTAAAGTTTGTCCTGTCCTTTGCACAATCTCCTTCACTTCGTCCGGGGACAGGCCTTCTCTAAGACCTTCCTGTGGGGTGAACGGTATCTGATTGTGAATATTCACTCGATGCACTCTAGTGCAGGGAGACTGTTTTTTTGGATTAAACGGGTAAAATCTCCTGTTGCCTAATTGAGTTGGACTTCTATGTTCTCTTGGCCATACAGAGATTAGGGATAACTTTGACCCGTCTGTCAAGAAAGTTAAACCTGTTTTGCACTCTATACAGGAGGTCTTTGGCACAGAGTATGACATGTAATCACTGTTTTTTTTTTAACAACAACAATCAATCTTATATTATACAATACAGTATGTTCTATATTATTCAAAAGGTTGCAACAGATTAAATCACATCAATTTCAGACAATACAAAACAAGAAATGAGCTCTTTTGTACTTGGGACTCCACTCTGTCCGTCCTTCTTCAGGGAGCAATCTGCTGCTACCCTGAAATATTCTTAGTTTATAGTCAGACAAACCCGTCGACTCTTAGTTTATAGTCAGACACTCCGCCGGACTCTCCCTATCCTTTATAACCGCAACCTCTGCAATACGCACAACAGAATCTTAAAACTAAAAAACTTAAAATTATCCGAGGTTCTACTGAGCCAGGCAAAGAACACAAAAACACCCAAATGTAAAATTCGAGAATAAGTGTGGCCTTACCTGGTCAATCAGCACCCCGCTTCCTGGTACCAGTTCTGTTAGGTTCGGTTCTGGTTCTGTTGCCTAGGCTGGACCTTGGACAGGTGAGATTCCCTCGCTAGCGAGACAATGATGACACATACACTTATGTTGTATCGATAATTGCAAATTGCTATATTTTTCGACAGAGCTCTTATACACACATACTGAGAGTTAAAGAAATCTCCTCCCCCTAACATGTAGAAAAAGGGGAACAAGTTCACAGTTTCAATCTTACAGATTTCAGAGGATTTTAAGGAACAATTGTTAAACTTTAAAGACAGAATAACACGTTACTTGCATACAGAATGCCTGCTCCGGAACTAGCCATCTATCACATATTCTATTTATGAAAACCGCAAAACTTAAATGTTAGATTAAAAGCAAAAAAACAAAAAGTACATATTGAAATGTCTCTACAGAGAGACCTATATTATATAAAATGGAATCCTAGATCTCAAAATGGAGTAGCTAATGTCAGACATAATATTCCATCATTTCACATTCCTTTCAGTAATACTCTTTCAAAACAGGTGATCTGGTCTGACTTTTTCTTGTCAGCCAACCTAAACTATGAAATACCAAAAGGTAATCCCCCGGGCCCACCAATGGCGGTAACTTAACCGTATAGGAAGTTTTATGACATCAAAACCCTGGCATTTATAGAAGCTTTTCATTCATGTGTAAATATCAATCCCGAGGATGTAGATCTGGACTCTTTTGAAAAGAGTCTCTTTGCCCTCGAAGCCAAGTTAGACGCGTGGGAATTTAAATTAAATACAATTTTGAATATTGTTGCACCTTTAACTATATCTAAAAATCGCCACAGGGCTGGTAAAAACCAACCCTGGTATTGTCCCTCTTTGTCTAACATTAAAAGGAAATGCCGGGCACTAGAACGTCAAAAACCCGGCTGACAAGAGGCAGTACAGAATTCAATGCCGAGCATACACACAGGCCTTAAAACGTCAAAAAAGGTCCCACTATGGTGCTCTTATTGATAATGCCGACAATAATGCTTCGGCACTTTTTAAAATAGTTAAAACCTTATTCTCCCCTACGCAGAGCCAGATGAATATACCTCATTCGCAAGCTCTTTGCGACAATCTACTCAACACTTTCGTCACTAAAGTAGCCGACATACGCTTAGGCATAGGACAACTAACTCCTTTGGAATATCCCCAACACTTGACCGACCCTCTGTCAGTCTCAGGGTCTGACCCACATAAATCAATCATTCCTGGACCATGCCCCCCCAAACCTAATTCTTCAGCGTCTCATTCTCTGTCGTCCTTTAGTAAGGTTAGCCAGGGAACATCTTCTGAAATCTATGGCAAAAATTAAGGCCTCATACTTCCATGGTGACATCTGTCCAGCCTGGCTCTTGAAGAAGAATGCAGAGCTGGTTGTGAACGATCTTCTGATACTTGTCAATCTTTCCCTAACTCATGGTGTGTTTCCGGCCCGCTGGAAGCACGCTATTATTACACCAATCTTAAAAAAGCCCAACTTGGACCCTGGCTGTCTTTCCAACTACAGACCCATTTTCGCCATAGGTTTCCTGGCCAAACTGGTGTAATACAAACATTTTCTCCAACTTCAATCATATTCAGAGACAAAGGGCCTGTTTCACGACTCGCAGTCCAGATTTTGTCCGGGCCATGGGATCGAGCTCACGGTCCTTTCTACCAGAGAGAAGCTGCTCAGGGTCAGGGACGCGGGGGGGGGAGCTGCATTGGTGCTCCTTGACCTCTCCGCGGCCTTTGACATTGTAGACCATGCTATGCTGATTGCCAGGCTTCGGGAGGAGTTTCACATGACCGGCTCTGCTTCACACTGGCTTTCAGACTTCCTCACTCATAGGACCTTTCAGGTCAAAACCGGTCCTTTTTTATCTGCCATCAGCACCCTGAGCTGTGGGGTGCCTCAGGGCTCGGCCCTGTCGCCATGGCTATTTAATGTGTATCTTCGGCCGCTTGCGAGTCTGCTGGACAGCCATGCAGTGTTTAATCGGCTGTATGCAGACGATGTCCAGTTGGCCGTCGACAGCCTATCCAACCCTGTTCCTGGTCTGCAGCTCGCTTCCTGCCTACTAGACATCAAACAGTGGATGGATCACAATTCCCTTAGTCTAAATGCTAAAAAGACAGAAATTCTCATCTCTGGATGTATTGATCCAGCTGTCTTTTTGGGGACTTGGCCCACGAGCCTTGGGCCGTGTCCTGTCCCGGGGGAATGAAGTCAGTGTCCTGGGGACCATCTTTGATTGTAATCTGAATTGGATACCCCAAGTCAATCAATGTATCCGCAACGCACTGTACTACATCAGGTGTCTGAGAAAGGTCAGAAATCTGTTTTCTCAGAACCACCGGAAAGTCCTGGTTCAATCTCTCGTTAACTCCCGGATTGACTTCAACAACATTTTGTATCTGGGTATGCCTCTAAAGTGGCTGAAGAAAATCCAGCTTGTCCAGAACCAGGCCACCAGACTAATCTCCGGCTTAAACAGGCGGGAGCATATTACCCCTACCCTGCGATCACTGCACTGGCTCACGGTGGTAGATCACGTTGAGTTTAAGGCTCTTTGTCTCGCCTATCGTGCTTATCATGGGACGGGCCCGCAATATCATTCAGATCATTAACAGCGGGTCTTGTCACTTGTCCATCTGCCCGTTTGCTTACCTTTGGGGGCAGATGCTTTTCTTTGAGAGCTACGGCTCTATGGAATAGTCTCCCTGCTTCCATTCGGTCACTCCCTTCTATTATGACCTTTCGAAAAAGGCTAAAAACTTGGCTTTTTGAGAAAAAGCATGCCGAGTTATGTTAGTTTTCCCTGCTGTTCCCTGTGGATCTGTTTATTAGTCTTTCTTGTTTTCCTTTTTTCTCCTTTATCTATCTTTTTTTTTCACTCCCTGATTTGATTTGCTTTTCTCTAGTTATGTCTACTGCGCTTAGACACTGCCCTGATGGGCCAGTATTTGGCGCACTATAAATATATTAAATCAATTAAATCAATAATGAATTATTTACTTAATTATTATTATTATTAATTATTTACATAATTATTATTTACTTAATACATTTTTCTTCTTGAGTTTAGATACAATTTAAATGCCAGAGTTTAGATACACTTAAAATTAAAACGTTAACATCCACTTTAAATTCAAAATATCAGCATGTCACCATTTTTTTTCCTGTTCTTGAATGCTCTTATATATGTCCTCTCGTGCTTTATTTAGAAGTGCCTTGTGAGCATCAAACAGTCATGTTATATCATGGTGACTGATCAAATGAGCATACTACTCAGATTCCTCCCACTCTCATCATTTAATTAAAATAATGCAGCTGACATTCCCTCCACCTGTCACATGGAGTCAGTGTGACTTTCCAGTAACTTACAGAATCTAGAAATGTATTATGCTTGCAATCAGTGGAGTCTGTGACTGGGTTCACTTCTTTTATATGCATCATACCATTATAACAAGCATACAGCAAGGCTGATCCATTATTAACAGAAAGCAACATTTTATTTTCATATTTATACTCTTCAAAGATCAGTATAAAAAAAAAGAATTAATGAGACATGAAAAGCTTCCCGAATACAGAAAAAGGCAAAATCAATTAATTGCTGCCTTACGTCAATCAAAAATTAATTATACATGGAGCATTTTGTATGCCATTGCATTGTATTTACCAATTATTTCTCTATTCAACAGCAGCCTCGGAAGACTCTAGGAGACATTTATACTCACGCTGTGCTGTACCATCATGACATTTATGAAAGGTATAGCACTTTTCTCTTGTAATACTTTTAAGAGCTCTACTCTCCTGGCTAGGTTGAATTTTGCTCCTTTCATAAATTAGTTCCCAAAAGTTAACAAGTAACAGCGATAATGACAGAGAACGGGGGAGGAGGGCATGAGCAATGAAGGAACAGTGATATAGACATGTCACTTTGCAAAAAAATAGTTGGGAATAGAGATTATGGGCCATATTCTCAGTGAAGTTACGATGGAGTAACTCAGGATACTCCATCGTAACTCCCTTTTTTGACCCGTGTATCTATGCTCCTGATTCTCAGAATCAGTTTTGCATAGATACACTTAAGATCCGCCATCTGTAAGTCACTTACACTGGCGGATTTTAAATGCAATGACGCCGGCCGCCGCTAGATGGCATTTAAGTGAAGGAGTCATTTGCGTATGCAAATGATCCTTCTACGCCGATTCACGAACGAGTTCGCGTCGCGTAACCGTCGCTAACGTCGTTTGCGTAAGCGGAAACTTACCCCTGCTATATGAGGGGTAAGTTTCCGCAAGTCTCGCGTAGGCCATGTTACGGATGGCGTCGGGTCCCCGTCGTGTTTTTTCGTCGGATACGTCGTTTACGTAAGTCGTTCTTGAATACGACTTTACGTCAATGACGCACACGTCGGCGTCATTGACGTTTTCCGCTGAGAACTGGAGCATGCGCACTGGGCTTTTTGCAGCCCGGCGCATGCCCAGTTCTTTTGTATCGGGGGCGCGCTTCATTTGAATAGAAGCCGCCCCCTTGGAGATCCGCCAGGCTACGCCGGGACACTTACACTCCGCTGTCCCAACTTATGGAGCAAGTGGTTGGGGAATACAACACCTGCTCCAGTAAGTTGGGACAGCGGAGTGTAAGTGCCCTAAGCGAAGCTAGCGGAGATTTACTCA
Source organism: Rana temporaria (assembly GCF_905171775.1). NCBI lineage: Eukaryota > Metazoa > Chordata > Amphibia > Anura > Ranidae > Rana > Rana temporaria. The sequence continues at coordinate 128,867,314 of NC_053496.1, forward strand.
GAATATGGCCCTCTGTACTTAAATTATTTAACACTTATTTTGGATATAAGTGTTAGTATTGAGTAAATATTTATAGTTGCATTATTAAAATGATTGTAAAGAGCAAACAGGCCAACCACAATAGACATATAGCTGGATCACAGATGGTACCGCTTTTTATGGTCTTTCTGCTTACTGTCTGCAGTGTTTTAAGTCCAGTGCTCAATTTTTTTAAAAGGAGAGCCCTATACCCTACATTAATTAAAAACTGGTAAGACTTTATATGGTCTAAATCAGGGGTCTCCAAACTTTCTAAACAAGGGGCCTTCAGACTTTAGTTGGGCCAGACTGTGGCCATTGGGAGTAGAAAAGGTCTCGATGTCAGTGGGGAAAAAACAATACCCCATCTTTGGTGTCAGTGGGAGGAATTGTGCCCTATCATTGGTGTCATTGGGAGGAAATGTGCCCCATCGTTGGTGTCATTGGGAGGAATTGTACCCCATTGCTGCTGTCAGTGGGAGGAATTGTGCCCCATCTTTGGTGCCATCGGGAGAAATTCTGTCCCTTCATTGGTTTCATAGTTAGGAATTGTGCCCCATCGTTGGTGTCATTGCGCCCAATTGTTGATGCCATTACTAGTTACATAGTTGGTAAAGGTTGAATAAAGACAACAGTCCATCCAGTTCAGCCAGTGTTGGTGTGTGTGTGTGTGTGAAGAAAATCATTTCCCATATTACCGTACATTGTGTTCACTAAGATCCACGTCCAAGAGGAGAAGAGAAGAAGAGAGTACCCAATCCTTACCACCCTGAGGCCCCGTACACATGTCCGAGAAACTCGACGAGCAAAACACATCGTTTTGCTCGTCGAGTTCCTTGTGAAGCCGCCGAGGATCTCGGCGAGCCAAGTTTCCTCATTAACTAATGAGGAAATAGAGAACATGTTCTCTATTTGGCCAGACGAGATCCTCGTCGGTTTCCTCGACCAAAAGTGTACACACGACCGGGTTTCTTGGCAGAATACGGCTCCGATCAAGTTTCTGGCTAAATTCTGCCGAGAAACTCGGTCGTGTGTACGGGGCCTGACAGCTTAAGGTTAAATTGCTTCTCTTCCAGTCTCATCGTGTGGCCCTGTATCTTCTTACACTCCCTGGGACTGAAAAGTTTCATACTTACGTTGGAATAACTATTGAGATATTTGTATATCTCTATCATATCTCCTCTCAAGCGTATCTTCTCCAGGGAGGATAAATTTACTGCTTGTAGTCGTTCTTCATAATTGAGGTCCTTGAGTCCTCATATTAATTTTGTTGCCCTTCTCTGGACTTTCTCCAACTCCAGCACGTCTTTTCTGGTGATTGGCGACCAGAACTGGACAGAATATTCCAGATGTGACCAAACAAGAGTTTTATAAAGTGGCAGGATTATCAATTTATCTCTGGAGTAAATTCCCCTTTTAATGCATGCTAATATTCTGCTGGTTTTGTTTTCTGCAGCGTGGCATTGCATGCTATTGCTTGGTCTGCCTTCTACTTGGACCCCAGATCCTTCTCCATCCTGGAATCTTCCGTAACTTGCGTTTATATTTTTACCCCCCAAGTGCATTATCTTACATGTTCCAATGTTAAACTTAATTTGCCATCTAGTTGCCCACTCCATTAATTTTTTCAGGTCCTCTTGTAAATTTTCTATATCCTGCTGTGATGTTATTGCCCTACTTATCAGCGAACACTAAGATTGAGCTATTTATACCATCCTCTATATCATTTATAATTAATAAACAGAATTGGTCCCAGGACAGAGTCTTGGGGTACCCCACTAACCAATCAAGAGCAATCTGAGTACACATTATTTATCACCACCCTTTGGACTCCCCCCCCCCCCATTGCCAGTTTTCTATCCAAGAACAAACCCTATGGTCTATACCCACAGACCTCAGTTTGTAGATTTAGCATTTGTGGTGGGACTGTAGCAAACACTATTGAAAAATCCATATACACCACATCTACTGGCCTACCTTTGTCCAGATGGCAACTCACTTCCTTGTAGAATGTTAATAGGCTGGTTTGGCAAGAGCGACCTTTTGTAAAACCCATGCTGATTACTGCTAATGATACTGTTTTGATCAGCAAATTCTTGGATATGGTCCCTTATCATCCCCTAAAATAGTTTACAAACTACTGATGTTAAGCTGACATGCCTGTAGTTTCTCAATTGGGAAACATTGTACCCTGTTGTTGGTGTCATTGGGAGGAATAGTGCCCCATCAAGGGTGTCAGTTGGAGGAATGGTGCTTTATTGTTGATGTCATTGGGAGGAATTGTATCCCTTCAGTGGGGTCATTGGGGATGAAATATGCCCCATTGTTGTTATCAGTGTATGAAATAGTGCCCCGAGGGCCGAATAAAAGCAAGCGAAGGTCCACGGTTTGGAGACCAATGGTCTGTATGATGAAAGGAATTTGCATTGCAATCAACAGTGGATGTACTATGAACAAGTACTCCCTAATTACAGTGCCACAAGCAAGAGCCTCATAAGCATGCATAAACCATAACACAAAATATAAAACAAAAAACTCTTTTATTACACATGCAGAATATTGACAAAGAGTTCATGCATTGTTTGAGATTACCTTAAAGATCATTATTAAAATAATTGTCAACGTTTTAGTAAATTTCAACCATGGATATAAAAATTCAAAGGAAAGTACAGCACAGCTTATAGTATACCTCAGCCAGGAATATGTAATGTAAAGAACAGCTTACAGAATGCAGTGGTCAGGGATATGTGATATACAGTACATTACAACTCACAGAGTACAGTGGTAAGAGATATGTAATGTATCTCACAAATTACAGCGTGCAGTGCTCAAGAGAATCTAATGTACAGCACAGATTAACTACTTGAGTTCCCCGCACTATTTTAAAACAGTGCTGGGAGAGCGATTATTCATCCTTGTACCATATTATATAACATTTGGAATCAGCAGCTCCTGTGGGTCCCATCATGAGTTCAGGCTGGGACCATTGACTGTCTGTGATGGCTGGCATCCAGAACTAATCCCGGGAGCTAAAAGGTTCAGCTCCTGGGATTCTGATGCTTCCACAGACTGATCCTTAGGAGCATACTATAGAAGCAAATATAAACACTATGGGCAAGATTCACGTAGAGCGGCGCATATTTAGTTAGTCGTAACGTATGTCATTTAAGTTACAGCGCCTCAATTTTGTGACGTAAGTGCTGTATCCACAGCGCATTTGTGCTCAAATTTGCGCCAGCGTGACGTAAATACTGAGGCGTAAGGCGGGGTAATTGCAAGTGGGAAGGAAGTGGGCGTGCTCCATTAAAATGAGCCGTGACTCCATGCAAATGAAGTGCCGGCCGTACTGCGCATGCGCACACGAATCTGCACCTCACTGGGCATGCGCAGAACTCGGCCCGGCGCAATCAGTGAGATAGGAAAAAAGCCAAGGATACTTAGTGTGAGAATCGCCCTTTGCTTAAATAGCCCCAGACAAACGCACTTCCATTGCAAAAGTACATCCCTTTGTTCCCTTTCCTAAAGTAAGGTGCTTTTGTTCTGTTGTTTGTGGCTGTTTGTTGGTTAATGTAGTATTGTTGGATTAAAGATTTATTGTAGTAGGAGGTTGTAGTAGCTGTGTGTTTTTTCTGAGTGTTTTTTGTGTCTGTTTCTTCTGTGTTTTTGTTTGAATTTGTATTAGCTGTCTGCTTGTTTTTTTTTTTTTTGTGTTTGGTTTTTGCTGTCTGATTTTTTGTGTGTGTTTGTTCTGTGTCTTTTTTTGTTTGTTCTGTGTTTTTGTGTGTGTTTGTTCTGTGTGTTTTTTTGTTTGTTCTGTGTGTTTTTTTGTTTGTTTGTTTTGTTTGAATTGTGTGTCTGTTTGTTGCTGAGTGCTGTGTGGTGAGATGGCACCTAAGAGAAGGAAGCTGAACTTCTCAGTGCGTGAGAAGCACTTACTTGCCAGGGCGATCACCCAATTTGGGCGATTTTTGCATGGCCCTGACAGCCGGGACGTCACCCCGACCAGGAAGAGGGCAATAATCCAGGAGATTACGGATCGGATCAATGCGGAGAGGGGGGGAGACAAGGATCCCAGTGGGATTTCCAAGAAGGAGCCTGGTCCGTGTTAAGTTGGCCAAGGTAAATGCCCATGCCACGGGCACTGGAGGAGGTCCACCTTGCACCGTAAGGTGGACTGAGGAGGAACGTGCGGTGGCCCGGTGCTTTGACTCTGATGATGCTGTGAGGACAGGTAAGTTTTTTTTTTAAATCTGGTGAGTAGCATGTGTGGGTGGGGGAAGGGAATATGTGCCAAGTGTGTGGATCCTCCAACCTGTGTATGTTTTGTGTCATCCACAGATGGCCAGGAGATTGCTGGGCCATCAGGCCAGGCTGCACCACCCCCAGGACATCAGGCTGCTGAGGAGCCCCCAGAAAGGCCAGAGTCCCCAGGGCAGGGGAGTGGCCACAACTCCCCTCATGAGGAGGTTCAGGGGAGGAGGATGAGGGGGGGAGGTTGTGGATGACCGGATGGACATCCAGAAGTTATGTTGTGTTGGGATCAGGATTCCTTTGTGGCTGACAGCAGTCAGGCCACCATCAGGAGTAGTCCCTCCCACTCCTCCCCCAACAGGGCTGCCCCCCAGGGGGATCCCCTGCTCCCAGGCCACAAGCCTCATCTGGAGGCAGTCAGGCCACCATCATGGGTAGTCCCTCCCACTCCTCCACCAACAGGCCCCCCCCCAGGGGGCTCCCCTGCTCCCAGGCCACAAGACTCAACTGCAGGCAGGAAGGCCACCAAGAAGACCAGGGGGGTGGCCGAGTTCCTGCCTGCAAATATGCAGAGGGACCAGGCCCGTCAGACACACCATCTGGGACCGGTCACCCGGACTTTGGCCCAGATGGAGGAGAGCCTGGCCTCCATCAAGGAGTCGGTCAGTGAGGTGGGCACAAATTCTTTGGCACTTATAAATTGCTTTTGTGAGCTGCAGTCCGCCACAACAGGCGTGGCCCTGGGGGTGACTTCCCTGACCCAGGCTGTCCAGGACAACACCCAGGCTGTCCAGGCCAATACGGCAGCCCTCACATTGGGCCTCAACAGGATAGCCAGGTGTAGCTCACACCGACATTGATCTTTTGGGATGTTCTTTTTTTTATGATTTTATACTGTGATTATGATTTGTTTTATGTGTGTGAATGATGTATGAATGTGGGGGTAACATTCCTGGTGAAAAAGGGTGTCACCCTAGGTTTTGGTGGAGTAGGGATCCCCAGGACCAGGGAGAAGTGATCCCAGGTCCATGTGAATGGTGTATGAATGCACAGTAACATAATTGGAGCCGTGGCGTGGCGTTGCTGCTCCCTAATACCATGGGGGGTACTTGGGTCTAATCCAATTCGATGAGGATGTGATGTGTCTGTGCTAGGGACCACAGTGGGTGTGCATGCATGCATTCTCATTGTGCCATGATTAATGTGTGTGTTTACTGTGCAAAGATGCATTCTGCAAGGCGTCTCCTGGCTGCTGTTCCCTCAGAAGAGGGGGTACCCTCGGTTACTAAAGTCACTAGTATAGCTATGAGCATGGATGCCCCTGGCATGTTGGCATACAGATTGTTGTCCTGCAAGTGTGTGTGCTCAGCTCTTCCCTAACGGTGTTGCTTTAGCTGACATTTACACGGCTGGTGTAAAGTTAGGGCACCTTTTATAAGGTGTAATTTTACACCGTGAAACTAGCAGATGCGCACAGGGCGTAGCCTACGCCGCACAAGCATACTTTTGTGGATCTCCCTATCTCCTTAATTTGCATATTAGCATATAAAATCAATGGTGTGTCTAGCGTATTTTGCGCTTCAAGACGCGCCAGTGTAATCATTTTACTTAGGACGGAAAAATCTGGTTTTCAGGCGTATTTCGTTTTGAGGATCATGCGCAAAGATACGCGCGGCACATTTTTCAATTACGCCGCGCATCTTTAGATACGTCGGCGTAAGTGCTTTGTGAATCTGGCCCTATGCTTCGGCAAAGTGTTCACATTGGAAGGGGGTGGTGACATTATATCACAGCATTTCCTATCATTACAGAGGTTTAGAACAAGCTTTTAAAACCCTGTACAACCTCTTCTGTTGCATAGTTGCATGGGGGTTCAGTCTCCACTGATCAGATCCAGCTCCCCATTAGGAAAAAAAATTAAATTTTCTATTTTATGCATATACCTGTATGCCTTAACCATGTTTATTGAGATCTGAAAATATATGTATACAAACATTTGTCATGCCTTACCCTCTCCTTCCCCTGTCCAAATTATACCTTAGAAGCGGATCCCATGCTACCTCCTAGTCCTGTTTTGTTATATGACACAGAGTCAAGCAGAAGCTCATAAGGACTCTAGAAAGACTTTTCTTCTGCACTAGTGCCACAAAAGGTAGAAGTCTGATGGTCATGGAGCCAATGTTCAGCAGTATGGGCTTATGGCTACTATGCAAGGGAAGCTTGACCTTAGTTCTGTAAACCACTGAACACCAGAGCTGGGTGCGCAGACCTGGAGGGAGACTCTGAGCAAGTATCCCAGGTGGCCGAGTCAGGCGATACCTTATGTACGCAAAATAGCAATAACACCACTGTGTTTTTCCTTGCTTTGCTCTGCCAGTTTCCAAAGAAAAAGCACTTAACATGCATTTACATTCCCTTTAGGCCCTGCACTTGGATAAAGCGTGTGTTTGCTCACTTTTATGCTTATTTAAAAAACTGTTTAAACAAGCAGGAGCGTTACTGTGAACTACCTGCCAGGCAAATGACTCAAAACTGAATTTTCTGTATTCATAAAGAAATGCTGAGAGTATGGATCCTCAACTGTTACACATCTGTCTAATAAAATTCAGAGAAAAGAGTATAGGCTCAATTTGCAAAGTTAACACACCAGGATAAGTATCAATGTTTCATTTGAGTACAATGAAATTTAGAAATGACAGTCACATGGATGGAAATGGAAGGCCTTAGGCCTGTGTTAAAACTGAGAACTGAGCCTTCTGTATTACAAATGGTATAAGGCACTGCAACAATAAAAAGTAAGGTTTACTTAACTTACAGTATATTCTAAAACTACAATGCAGACTTGTAAAGAAAGCTTGTAGCAAAATAAAGGAAAATATGAACATGAACAGTTTCATAGGCAGACTGGCACAGTAGGGGTTAAACTTATCTTCACAGAAAATGCAGGCAGCAGGGATTGGCTCAGGAAGAGAAAGGGGGAGGCAGTGCAGGGGGGGATAGGTCATGGAGGCTGTACTTCCTGTTTTAAGCACACGAGGAGAAGAAAACGTTCCCGCCTGCCCGCCCGCCCAAATATTAAATTGCGCTGTGCTTATATTACAATATACTGTATATAAAATATAAATAAATAATCTATAATGTTGATATTACCCACAATAGGTGTATGTCTTTAAAATGGCATGTACAGTATCTCACAAAAGTAAGTACACCCCTCACATTTTTGTAAATATTTTAACTTTTCATGTGACAACACTGAAGAAATGACACTTTTCTACAATTTACCGTAGTGAGTGTACAGCTTGTATAACTGTGTACATTTGCTGTCCCCTCAAAATAACTCAACACACAGCCATTAATGTCTAAACTGCTGGCAACAAAGGTGATTACACCCCTAAGAGAAAATGTCCAAATTGGGCCCAAAGTGTCAATATTTTGTGTGGCCACCATTATTTTCCAGCACTGCCTTAACCCTCTCGAGCATGAAGTTCACCAGAGCTTTACAGGTTGCCACTGGAGTCCTCTTCCACTCCTCCATGACGACATCACAGAGTTGGTGGATATTAGAAACATTGCACTCCTCCACCTTCCCTTTGAGGATGCCCCACAGATGCTCAATAGGGTTTAGGTCTGGAGACATGCTTAGCCAGTCCATCACCTTTACCCTCAGCTTCTTTAGCAAGGCAGCTCGTCTTGAAGGTGTGTTTGGGGTCGGTATCATGTTGGAATACTGCCCTGTGGCCCAGTCTCTGAAGGGCTGCAGGGCACTCTGCTTCAGTATGTCACAGTACATGTTGGCATTCATGGTTCTCTCAAAGAACTGTAGCTCCCCCATGCCGGCAGAACTCATGCAGCCCCAGACCATGACACTCCCACTACCATGCTTGACTATAGGCAAGACACACTTGTCTTTGTACTCCTTACCCGGTTGGCGCCACACACGCTTGACACCATCTGAACCAAATACATTTATCTTAGTCTCATTAGACCGCCTGCTCTGATCTTTTCCCCTTATTGGTAGGGGGGAGGGGGACAAATTACAGGAGAGCTGGGGAAAATCTTGGGACATGTAGTCCCAAAGACAGATGGTCCCATGTTGATTCCCTGGGGAAGGACACATTTCAAAATACAGATATCTCCTTTTTCAGGGGTATATGAGGAAGAGGATAATATATATGCAGCATAATTATAAAAAGGTAAGTATAACAAAACAGTAACATATAGAAGTAAAATATGTTTCCTTCATATATAGGAAGTATACAGAAATTGTTAAATGCACTCACATATATTTAGGGGATATAGCAGATGAACATTCCATCAATTTGCAATTAAAAACAGAGAAACATAAAAAAGCTATAGCTTCCTGCTCCAATGTCTTAACCATCAACAGATCATAATGCTGTGTAGTGAAGTTATTCTAAAGAAAAGCCTCAAATTCCTCAACCTTCCCCACAGAGATAATGGGCAGAGAGACTCACTGAGGTAAAAAAAGTGGACAGGTCCTGCAAGTCAGATGGTTCTGGGATGTAGTGTGAGATTTTATAAGGTCATATATGTATTTAAATAATTTACTGAATGTATATATCAGTATAAATATATATCATTGCATGCTATATATTGCAAACATTCTTATACCTGAATACTGCAGCTGAAAAATGCAGAAGCAGAGAAGCTCTAAGATGTGAAGCTGATATAGACTGTAAAAACAATATGTGTGCACCAATAGATGTGCTGAGTAATTGCTTCCAAGTATGTAAGCAATAGGGATGAACTTTGGGTTTGCCCGTTTGCCACATTATGGGGCGTTCCCAGGAAATTTGAGCGCCCAAGAAACTCCCCATAATGCACCTTAAGATCGTCAATGCACCGCGAGATCGCAGTGCATTGACGGCTGCTGATTGTCCAAAGTATGCACCTGACCTGCATGCTTTGGCCAATCACAGCGCGCTCTGCTGTGAAAGCCATGATTGGCCAAAGGCCATTTTTTATTGTTTCACTTTAGGCATTAATAAAATCACTGCTCCTGAAAAAACAGCCGATAAAACACTTTTTTTGCATTGATACACTTTGTATGGCAATAACCTTTAAAATTAGCACTTTTGATTTTTCATTTTCGTGTCCCGTAGGTTTTAACAGTGTTAGCATGAATTTTTAGCCTTTTGCATGTTCTGCTGCGAACCGAACCAGGGTGGGGGGGTGTTCGGCTCATCCCTTGTAAGCAACAAGGTCAGTTGATCAAATATTAATAAATATATGGAGAAAACCAGAATGGTGGGTGGCATCTCACTAAACCAGGTGTCGGCAACCCGCGGCTCTTTTGCACCTTTGCCGCGGCTCCGAGGCACCTTTTGCGGCCCGCGGAGGACTTTAAACCGGCCGGCCTGACCCTAACAGGCAATGCCGGCCGGTTACACTGCGATCCCGGAGATCACAGCGTTAATAGTTCGGGCGCGCTGTGATAAATGTCCCGCCCTCCTCCTACTAGAAGACTAGTTTGTGTGATAGAGCCAGTGTGCTGTCTGTCACACAAGCTGGTCTAGAGGAGGAGGGCGGGACATTTATCAGCGCGCCAGAACTGTTACCAACAGTGGGGGAGCATCGTGACAGCCAGACCGTGACACAGCACAGAACACTAAGGCTGTGAGGGGCTTACTTGCGATGGTGACGGGAGCTGATGAATTTTTAATGATGACGATGGTGGGGGGGGGGGCTGGCTTGCGATGGTGAGGGGAGCTGATGATTTTTTAATGATGAATCATCATTAAAAAATCATCAGCTCCCCTCACTATCGCAAGCCAGCCCCCCCACCATCATCATCATTAAAAAATCATCAGCTCCCGTCACCATCGCAAGCCAGCCCCCCCCCCACCATCATCATCATTAAAAAATCATCAGCTCCCTTCACCATCACAAGCCAGCCCCCCCCACCATCATCATCATCAATGATGATGATGGTGGGGGGGGGGCTGGCTTGCGATGGTGAGGGGAGCTGATGATTTTTTAATGATGATGATGGTGAGGGGGGATGATGATTTTGTAATGATGATGATGGTGGGGGGGGGGGGGCTGATGGTGATGTAATTAATAATGGTGATGGTGGGGCTGATGATTTTGTAATGATGATTGACAGCTGACTGCACGATCCTGTATATAGCATTAAGGTAAGAAACAATATATGCAGTGTTATATTTGTTTTAAATGTCGCAATGGTTTTGCGGCTCCCAGTTTTTTCTCAGACTGGCAGATTATAGCAGTGATATTTTAGTAATTAACCACTTAAGGACCGGGCCGATTTTTCAGACACTGTGTTTACTAGTTAAAATATTTATTTATTTTGCTACAAAAACCCCTAAACATTACATATATTTTTTTCTATTATATACCGTATTTGCGCAGCAGTCTTACAAGCGCCTTTTTTTGGAAAAAATACACTTTTTTAATAAAAAATAAGACAACATTAAAGTTAGCCCAATTTTTTTTATATCGTGAAAGATAATGTTATGCCAAGTAAGTTCCATAGGCAAGGTTTAAAAATTTCGACAGATTACCAGTTTTGAGTTACAGAGGAGGTCTAGGGCTAGACTTATTGCTCTCGCTCTAACAATCATGGCAATACCTCACGTGTGGTTTAAACACTGTTTTCCTGTGCCGGTGCTACTCACGTATGCGTTTGCTTCTGCGGATAAGCTTTTCGGGACGGGGCACTTTAAATTTTATTTAAAAAAAAAAAATCTTATTTATTTTACTTTGACACTGTCCTTTTTTTGAAAAAAATAAATAAAATTGGGGTCACTTTTATCCCTATTAAAATTAATGTAAACACCCCTTGTAATAGAAAAAAAAACATGACAGGACCTCTTAAATATGAGATCTGGGGGTCAAAAAGACCTCAAATCTCATATTTACACTGAAATGCAATAAAAAAGAGCATTGGGCAGAAGTGACGTTTGATGTTGCTTCCGCCAGTCAATGCTATAGAGATGTGTAGGGGCCATATTTGCCTCATTGAAAAAAGAGGGGGTATAGGTGTCCCATGAACATTAAGCAAAACAAACCATAGTCTCACCACATCCCTAAATTAGAACAAATTTGTGTACCCCAAAAATGGGGTGTGTTTCCTCGGTGGGACTTTTAGATTGGGAGACTGGTTATAAATAAAATGGAAAATTGATTGATAGACAGTTATATTGTCAAAAAGGTATCAAATTTTATTAAGTGTTGTTATTAATGAACAACACATCAAGGCCAAAGTTACAAAATATAGTAAAAGCATCCAAATGACCAAGAAAGAGGACATGCAAATCAAATCAAAAAACTTTTAACATCAAAAATAACACAACATAGAAAACAGTATATAATAGCGACAAAAAATTGCATGCAGAAAAACCCCCTAAGAGAGCTGTCTATTGCGGTAAAGACAGATATGCCAACATTTCGAGGCTTATGGAGAGTAGAGCCTCTTCATCAGGGCGAGGGTCATGCAAGGTTGTCGCTGTACAATCTTAAAACGCGAGAAAATAGGTCATCTGCTGAAATACATTAGAATAGACTTGGAGTGCATCTCCCATAGTAAAACATGTCAACCGGATACTCCAAATATTGGAGTACCAAGATAATGAGACAGTTGGAATCAAGATACGTCATATGAAAAGAAGAGGGCTCTCACTGACTGTCGATTCTATGGGCTAATTTCAATCCCAGTATATGTGCAGAGACCTACAGTATTAAGTAGGAGACCCCCCTGGCAATACAGGAATATCAGCTGGCTGGTTGCCTTATTTGAAGAGGCTGAATATTCAGAGAAGAGGAGATAATAGCAGGAAGTCTGTAGCTGATAAGTAAATCTGATCCTCTCGTTGTCAATGCCAGAGGAAGACCTCATTCGGCAGCCAGCCAAACAGGGGAGAGGACCCGATTGTCTCCATCGCTACCGGCGGCTCCGGTAAGCCGCAAAGACCACCAGAGCGTGGAGGGAGGGGGGCGCTGCAGAGACCACTTTTATCTGAAAGCGAACAGCCCACTGAAGAAGAGGATACCGGGGTTATGGCAGCTATCTGCTGCAATAACAATGGTATTTCTTTTCAAACAGCCAACGTATATCCATGGTGAGCGGTCCGTAAGTGGTTAAAGATCCCTGGTCGGTTGCTGGATGTCAGGACACGTGTCTCTGAAAATAAGGATTATGTTAAGGTATATTATTTGCTATTTACTTGGATAACAATTATTTAACCCATCACTATCTGGAGGCATTACATAATGGGATGCTACTGGCTGATATACATCTTTAACTTCTTACGGGCCACTCACCGTGGTATGCTACTGGCTCATATACATCTTTATTTACTAAAATATGACTGCTATAATCTGCCAGTTTGAGGTGTTTTTTTTTTCATACATTGAAGTTTCTCATCATTGTCTATATGGGACTGTTTCTTTCTTTGGACATGTTTTCACTATGAATTGAATTTTTATTATGAATTTTCACAGATTATTATCGATTTTCGAGTGCAACGCGTATATATATATATATATGATTGTTGGCTGAAAAATATCTCACTGTAGGTTTAACACAAGCGCAATTTGTTCTGGTTTATTTTGCACATTAAAATACAATGTCTATTTATGTGAAAGCCCCCGAAATGCTAAAGCAGTTCAGAATTGGTGACCACAGTGAACCATTACCATGTAAGGTGTGTAGTCTCCCATGTGACAGTACTGAAGAACGATTAGGAAAGTTGTCACCTTATTACAGGAAGAGCCTGAACTCAAACCCTCATGGCAGGATAACCAGATATTATTTTTACAAAAGCTACACATTTTTAAATATTTAAAGGTATTTTCCAAATTACATTAAAGTGTATGGGAACCCATCTATATAAGACTATGCCAGCCCCTCTATTAGAGGCTGTCATAGCACACTATGTAAGTTGTTTTAAAAAACGGGTGTTGTAAATACCAAATTTGAGCTGTCTTTAGGCCGGTCACATGACTTGCGGCCACTTTACAGCTCTGATGGATGGCTTCTGCAGAAGGGGGTCCTGATCTTCCTCTAACGTCAGCCGGGAAGATCACGTGGCTGCTCATCTCCTCCCACAGAAGTTATGTTTCGTAGCTGTAAAGCGGACGCGAGTCATGTGACTTTCCTGAAGACAGCTCAAAATCGCTATTTAGAACACTAGTTTTTTAAAACAACTTATATATTGTGCTATGCCAGCCTCTAATATAGGGCGGGGGCCAGGGCAGAGACAGACACAGAGAGGGAACTGATAGGCAGGAAGGAGGGGGTGAGGGGGAGAGAGGAAAGCAGAGGGGAATGCAATGTATGATGCAGGGACATACTCTGCTCACGGTGGTCAGGGCTCAGCAGCCCTGATTTTCATATTCAGCGCAGAGAGACAGGAAGTGGCAGATTCAGGCTTTTTTTTTTTTACAGTTTAGAGAGGGGGGGCAGATTACACAGCACAGGCACTGATCTGAACAGGATCTGTATATTTTTTTGGGGGTTAATGAATATTTTAACATGTCAAAGCTCATTGTGCTTTAATATTCCAAATTTTTATTTTTCCTCTCTGTTTTATCCAGGTAAATTAAAAATATTTATGACAAAAGAAGACTTGAAGAATTCCTTTATAATGTTAAAAAGTACAGTTTACTAGACTGAGACAGAAAGATTCTAGGACAGATGTTGAATTAATTATTTTTATGGTTTATGTATTACAAAACTCGAAGGAAAAGTTATATAGTCTGTAATATATAACCATTGCCATCTGGAGGAGAGAAACTTTTCTGTGACCTTAAGTTGTTTCAGTATCACTCACACCATGGGGTTACATTAGTGCTGTCACCTGCTGCCATTCTGTGCTGAAAGTTTTTAAATGCAAAATACTTTAGTGGCCAGGTAAAACAGGTTTCTGGTAATTATTTTCTAGTTGAATAATCCAATTTATTTATGATACAATTATGGCAATAAAAAATGCCCCCTGTGCTGGTAACCCATTCTGAATGCATATGCCACTCACAGAACATCTGTTTGGGTGCAGAATTGCTTTTATAAACATTTTTTATGATACAAATATTTCTAACAAAATGTATCAAAATTATTTTTTGTGGTCGATACAACAGTCCAAACAGTACAGCACTGGTATATAGTGATGTAATTTAAAAACATAGAATTTTGGCTGATGTTGCATAAAGGGAAACTATACCCAGATAATGCACACTAAAGCATTCACCTCTTTAGCTAAAGGCATTGTGGAGAAATGCATTTTTAAACTTTACAACAGAGGCTCTGGCCCTATTACTTTCTAGTGCAACAGACTGATAGCCTTTTAATGTTGACTCACCAGTTGTTCCTAAGCTTTTAAAAAAACAACTTTAATCTTTGTTGTAATCTTTCAGGATCTTTGGGAATTAATTGCTTCACATTACATGCGCCTATGCGCATGTAATGCCCATAGTCTGAACACAGATGCACTTTCTCTTCTAAATACTATGTGCTTGAGAGATATCAGTTTGTGTGCATACTGGGAGAACCGCGTTTGCTATTTCTACTCTCGTGGGCTTTTGATATTGTTATTTTTTTTATTTGTTATGTTTTTCTCTCAAAAGTGGAGTTACCCTTTAATCACCCAGAGAGGTTTTTATTTCCTTAACAAAACTGGAATTATGCCCTGTACACACGATCAGTCAATCCGATGAGAACGGTCTGATGGATTTTTCCATTAGTTAACCGGTGAAGCTGACTGATGATCAGTCATGCCTACACACCATCAGTTAAAAAAACGATCGTGTCAGAACGTGGTGACGTAAAACACAACGACGTGCTAAAAAAATGAAGTTCAATGCTTCCAAGCATGCGTCAACTTGATTCTGAGCATGCGTGGATTTTTAACCGATGGGCATGCCTACAAACGATCGTTTTTTTTCCTATCGGTTAGGTATCCATCGGTTAATTTTAAAACAAGTTTCACATTTTTTAACCGATGGATAAATAACCGATGGGGCCCACACACGATCGGTTTGGTCCAATGAAAACGGTCCATCAGACCGTTCTCATCGGATTGACCGATCGTGTGTACACAGCATTACTCTTTAAGTTCACACAATTGATCAGGGATAAGTAATTGTGTCTGGGTCCAAAAAAAATCCCCTCTGGGTGATTCAAGGGTAACTCCACTTTTGTGGGGAAAAAAATGTAAAAAATAATAATAATAACATAGCATATATAATTGCAACACAAGTCATATTGCAATTGAATGTTATTAAAAATTACCTTTCCTTTTCAATCTGCAGCCGCTGTAATTTTCTGTAAAATGCAATGCAATATGGCTAACTGGAGGTGTTCTGTACACATAACTACCTGCTTGAGTGATTGGCTCACTGAGGTCAAATTTCAGACATCCCCTGCAACAAAAGTTTCATTTTTGGTGACATACTCCCAATAGGAAATCATGTGTAAAGTGATACAGACACTGCAATCTTCCTCATTAGAGCCCTGCAGGTGCAGCAGCTGACTGATAATTATAAAAAACGCTCACATTAGATTCACTTTCCACATGAACATGGACAAACAAGTGATTTCTTAAGAAAAACAAAAGGTAGGGATCTGTGACAAAGTTTGGTAAATGTTTTTTTTTTTCTTAACAAAAGTGGAGTTACTCTTTAATCTAAATTGCACATATTTTAACAACCTTTGTAGTAGATTCATATCCTTTGTATACTGATTCTAAATGGGAGATTCTAACTGGTTCATTGTAATCAGCTGGTGCACTGTTAGTGTTCTAATGGGAAAAGCTGCAGGGTCTGTATCGCTTTGGAAGAATTTACAGGGGATGCCTAAAATCTGACTTGTGTCTTAGTGTAGACCTCTGAGAAACAAGTGAACCGATTTTACCAGCAGGAACTTAAATTTCTGATTATGCAAATTTCCCCTCTCATAACTTGCTTCTCAGCATGCGCATTTCCCCCCGTCGTTAAAGCCTACACACGACCGTTTTTCACGACGAGAAAAACGACAACGTGAAAAACGACGAGAAAAATGCTCTGGAGCCTACACACTAATTTAATATATTGCATTTTTCTCGTATATGCATTTCAACATTGTTGGAGGATATGTGTTCCTGCCCTCTTTGTATTCCTTTTTATTTTTGTACCACTTGTTATTCTTGATGAAAAATTTGAACAAAATACGATTGACCTAAAAAATACCATACAATGGGGAGAGAATCCTGCTTTAAACATTGAAGACAACATGGCATAAACACAAACGTGCAAATCTAGGTCGGCGTAGCCTAGTGTGTTTACACTACGCCGCCTTAAGTAAGAGAGGCAAGTACATGATTCACAAAGTACTTGCCTCCTTACTTAGGGCGGCGTAGTGTAAATGCGGCGGGCGTAAGGGCGCCTAATTCAAATGTGTTGGGGGGCGTGTTTAATAGTAATGAGGCTTGACCTCACGTTTTTGACGTTTTTTTGTCATTGCGCATGCGCCGGGCGACTACATTTCCCAGTGTGCATTGCGGTTACGTACGCCGCACGGGCCTATTGATTTCGACGTGGACGTAAACGACGTAAATCCCGATTCGCGGATGACTTACGCAAACGACGTTACAATTTCGAATCTCGCGGCGGGAACGGCGGCCATACTTTAACATTGTTATTCCACCTAATAGGTGGAATAACTTTAGGCCTCTTAAGGCTTTACGGAAACGGCGTAAATCGACTGCGGCGGCCGGGCGTACGTTTGTGAATCGGCGTACAAACTCATTTACATAATCTACGCCGACCGCAATGGAAGCGCCACCTAGCGGCCATCCGAAAAATTGCAATCTAAGATAGGACGGCGCAAGCCGTCGTATCTTAGATATGTTTAAGCGTATCTCTGTTTGAGCATACGCTTAAACATACGTCGGTGTAGATTCTGAGTTAGGCCGGCTTATCTACTGATAAGTCGGCCTAACTCTTACTGAATCTACCTAAAATTGTTTTAGTTACATGTCTGAGAGATGCATTTAACCTCCCTGGTGGTATGATTATGTCTGGAATTTTGTACCAAAAGCGGTACAATTTTTTGCATGGAAATTTGGAGATATGTATTGTAGGCCGGCAATTCTTAGGAATAACTCACTTAAATCTGTCCAAACAAGAGTCTAGTAGACATCCCGGGTATGATAAAGTTTGAAACACAAAATCATAAATTATAATATAATAAATAACTAGAAATAATTATAACAAATAATAATGTAATTATAATAACAATTATTCAATAATATAATCAAATCAAAAACGCTAAAATTTGCTCAGTTGCAAAATTGTCGCTGTCATTATTTTAATTGTTTGATGACGAATTTCCCCACAAATCACTATTGCTCAATTCTGCAAGTGATTCCAATTTATTATCGCTGTTTTCTAGCTGGTCTAAAAGCACTTTTGATGTAAAGGGACACTTTTTGGTTGCTATGGACAATCTCCAGTTTCCAGGCAGAAAGAACAGTTTTTATTATATAAAAGTGCATGTAGGACACTGGGCAGACCACTAGGGACAAAGGGTGTGTGTATTTATTTCATACAGTACTGTAATCTGTAAGATTACAGTATACTGTATGTGTATTGTGTGTTTCACTTTTTGAATTTGGCGCCGAACTCCGTCCCCGTGCGTCGTAACATCGCAGGGAATGGAGTTCGGCACTCGGCACTGTGAATCGAGTGCGGAGACACAGCGGAGGAGCCCGCACACACAGCGGGGACACATGGCAGGATCCAGGGACAGGGTAAGTAACTCCCCCCTGTATCCTGCAATGTGATCCCGAGTCTGGCTCGGGATACCGATTTTGGTATGAAAAATTCACCCCGAGCCAGACTCGGGAATACCGCTTAGGAGGTTAAGGTGTGTTACAGAACAGATTCCCAGAAACACTGTAATCTGGCATCACATACTCCAATTTTTTCCCCTGCTGTAACAAATAGAATCATGCATTGGTGGAGTTTTTCGCCTTCCTCTGGATCAAACGTGGGTGAACGATGTGTATTATATGTAATTGTATTTTTATTTTTGGTTGAACTGGGTGGACTTGTGTCTTTTTTCAACCTGACTAACTACATTATGTAACTAGGGATGAGCTCAATGGTGTTCTAAATGGTGTTCTAAATGTTCGTGCGAATGTTCGGTCCGTTCGAAGGTTCTGGTGCGAACCGAACGAGGGGGTGTTCGGCTCATCCCTATATGTAACCATGTAACTCTTGATGTTTATTTTTTATTTTTTTCATACAATGGTAATATGTCACTACCTAGAAGTAGCAGCCACAACAGTTCCCATAGATGCAATTTGCGGCAAGATCATCACTATTCAATTATCTCTCTTAATTAACATACCATCTTTACCACCATATTCAACCCTCATCTTTTGACCCTGCCACTATAATAGGAGGTTGTTAAACTGTATTCTGATTTCTACTTCACCTCCTGCCCCCTGGACCCCACTCTGGTCACCCACTTGCTCTATTCTTTGATCTTTTACTTACATCTTCAATCTCTCTCCCTCTCTCTCTCTCTCTCTCTCTCTCTCTCTCTCCCTACTAGCACTCTCTCCTCTAAAACATGCAGTGGTCACTCCCCTACTTAAAAAGCCTTCACTGGACCCCACCAGTCTGAACCCATCTCCTTGTTCCCATGTATCTTCAAACTCCAGTATTGCCTATTTCATAACCTTCTGCCCTGCTACTTCACTCATAATAACCTTATTGACCTCTAAAGCCCTGTACACACGATCCCTCCATTCGATGAAAACGGTCTGATGGACCGTTTTCATCGGTTAACCGATGAAGCTGACTGATGGTCAGTCGTGCCTACACACCATCGATTAAAAAAATGATCGTGTCAGAACGCGGTGACGTAAAACACAATGACGTGCTGAAAAAAATGAAGTTTAATGCTTCCAAGCATGCGTTGACTTGATTCTGAGCATGCATGGATTCGGTTAAAGTTAAAACAAGATTGCTTTTTTTTAACCTATGGATAAATAACCGATGGGGCCCACACACGATCGGTTTGGTCCGATGAAAATGGTTCATCAGACCGTTCTCATCGGTTTGACCGATCCTGTGTACGCGGCATTACAGTCTGCCTTTTCACCACAGCACTCCACACAATCTGCCCTTCTAATACTACTTGATGACTTATGTTCTGGAAATTTTATAGACAGGCAATTCCTGTCCTCATTTTGATTAGTGGTTCCAAATGAATAACTACTGCAGTAAGGAACAGACACAAAAGATACAGGGCCAGATCCACAGAAGAATTACTCCGGCGTATCTATTGATACGCCGCGTAATTTAAAATTTTGCGCGTCGTATCTTTGTTTTGTATCTACAAAACAAGATACAACGGCATCTCGGATGGATCCGACAGGCGTACGTCTTAGTACGCCGTCGGATCTTAGATGCAATTTTTCGGCGGCCTCTAGGTGGCGTTTCCGTCGATTTCCACGTCGAGTATGCAAATTAGCTAGTTACGGCGATCCACGAACGTACATCTGGCCAGCGCATTTTTTTACGTCGTTTGCGTTCGGCTTTTTCCGGCGTATAGTTAAACCTGCTGTTATACGGGATACCCTTTAATGAAATATCTTATGCTCCTGAGGAAGCGCTAATTCCATAAGCGCGCAACATGTCGAGCAAATCCTCCTAGTCCTCTGAACAACCATCTGGTCACTTGTGATATAACGTTTTTATAATTATGCTTCTTATCTTAAGCTTTTTATGTTAGAACTATACAATGAATGTGAACCGTGTGTGGTAAACCAGTTGTTAATTGAACTTCACTTTGTGATTTTTTATTCATAACGGTTTCTATGATATTTCTATACCTATAATACATTTTTCTAGTTTTCTACAATTTTTGTATCGTGTGCCTTCAAAGCCCAACTCACTAGTCCTTAGTTCAATTCTACATTATCGGGGCGGTGGCACATCTAATACCCGTGCATCCGTATTATCACCTTACGCTTGATGCACACTAAATTAGGGTTTTCTTTTCATAAACCTGCTGTTATGAGGCATACTCAATGTTAAGTATGTGAAAAATATACTACAGCGCTAATTAAATAATCAATTCCACGTGCACCTAAATAAAAAAACAAATAATAGAGCTGCTATCTTGAGTGATACCAAATCCAAACAGTGAAACATATAAAATATAGATGCGCTAATATTAACTTAAAAGGTGATAAAACGTACAAAGAAAACTAATCAGGGAGAACACTCCATAAACTGTGAATTACTAATATGTCCTTAATTAGTGCACAGTGATTAGCAGGATTCCATGCAGGGAAAAAATCACTCTCTTCAATCTGAATGCTAATCCAGCCCTCCACCGCTGTGATCAGATGATACAGGCACTCACAGACAGGGATTGCATGAAAGAAAAGAGAAAAAAATCTCATTGCGCAATATTTGATGACAGATCAAAAAATGTAATCAGAGCATTGACATATGCACTCACGAATCCCCGCTTTCAGTAAAGCATGAAAACGCCACTCAGTATGTTGTTTCCTCAGCTCGATCCGATGCACTCGGATTTGATCGCAGGCTCCTCCCTACGCGTTACGTCACAGGCACGCGACTTACTCATGGGTTCATGAGTAAGTCATGAACCCATGAGTAAGTCGCTTGCCTGTGACGTAACGCGTAGGGAGGAGCCTGCGATCGAATCCGAGTGCATCGGATCGAGCTGAGGAAACAACATACTGAGTGGCGTTTTCATGCTTTACTGAAAGCGGGGATTCGTGAGTGCATATGTCAATGCTCTGATTACATTTTTTGATCTGTCATCGAATATTGCGCAATGAGATTTTTTTCTCTTTTCTTTCATGCAATCCCTGTCTGTGAGTGCCTGTATCATCTGATCACAGCGGTGGAGGGCTGGATTAGCATTCAGATTGAAGAGAGTGATTTTTTCCCTGCATGGAATCCTGCTAATCACTGTGCACTAATTAAGGACATATTAGTAATTCACAGTTTATGGAGTGTTCTCCCTGATTAGTTTTCTTTGTACGTTTTATCACCTTTTAAGTTAATATTAGCGCATCTATATTTTATATGTTTCAATGTTAAGTATGGCCGTCGTTCCCGCCTCGAATTTTGGATTTTTTACGACGTTTACGTAAGTCGTTCGCGAATAGGGATTTCCGTAGAATGACGTCACCGTCTTAACCATTGGCTTGTTCCGGTTTCATTTCGAGCATGCGCACTGGTATACCCCCACAGACGGCGCATGCGCAGTTAAAAAAAAACGTTGTTTACGTTGGGTCACAACCTATTTACATAAAACACGCCCCCACGCTCACAGAGATTTGAATGCTGCGCTATTATGCCGCCAAAGATACACTACGCCGCCATAACTTACGGCGCGCATTCTTTGTGGATTTAAAAAAATTAAAAATAAGTTACGGCGGCGTAGTATGTATCTTAGATACGCTGCGCCCGGCAGAGAGAAGCGCTGAGGTACGTGGATCTCGCCCACACTCTGCATCTTGCAAATAACTGTTCTGTTAATTCTGCAAAATTTTTGTTTTTTTATACACATGATTACGTAGATATTACATTAATATTACAAATGTACTTTTATGGAAACAAGGGGTATAACATAAGCAGGCTAGGAGCATCTATATTATTACAAAACTACATTTTCATTGCGACTAAAACATACATAAAAACACATGAAAAATGGCCCTGTAGCTTAGTTGTGGACATGCTGACTTATTGGCATACTTAAACACAGACAGGACAATTCTACATAAAATGGAAAATGTATAAAAGACAATATGGCTTCAACATGGCTGAACAACTTTTCAAATCAACTTCACCCAGCAGAAAGGCACTGCTGGGTGAAGCAACGTTACCTTACGTTGCTCTGCCTTTTGGCCACTAGGGGATTGTGCGCACCCGAGGCCTCGCTGTCAGAGCCGATGCAAGTGTAAACACACAGGGCCATATTCTCAGAGAAGTTACGATGGAGTATCTCAGGATACTCCATCGTAACTCCCTTTTTTGGCCAGTGTATCTATGCTCCTGATTCTCAGAATCATTTTTGCATAGATACACTTAAGATCCGCCATCTGTAAGTCACTTACACTGGCGGATCTTAAATGCAATGACGCCGGCCGCCGCTAGATGGCATTTACATGAAGGAGTCATTTGCATATGCAAATGATCCTTCTACGCCGATTCCCGAACGAGTTCGCGTCGCGTAACCTTCGCTAACGTCGTTTGCGTAAGCGGAAACTTACCCCTGCTATATGAGGGGTAAGTTTCCGCAAGTCTCGCGTAGGCCATGTTACGGATGGCGTCGGGTCCCCGTCGTGTTTTTTCGTCGGATACGTCGTTTACGTAAGTCGTTCTTGAATACGACTTTACGTCAATGACGCACACGTCGGCGTCATTGACGTTTTCCGCCGAGAACTGGAGCATGCGCACTGGGCTTTTTGCAGCCCGGCGCATGCCCAGTTCTTTTGCATCGGGGGCGCGCTTCATTTGAATAGAAGCCGCCCCCTTGGAGATCCGCCAGGCTACGCCGGGACACTTACACTCCGCTGTCCCAAGTTATGGAGCAAGTGGTTGGGGAATACAACACCTACTCCAGCGGAGTGTAAGTGCCCTAAGCGCAGCAGGCGGATATTTAGAGAGAATATGGCCCACAGGGCCTAATCCTCAGCCAGGCGGCGTAACTTAACTTTCAGCAGTTAAGTTACACTGACTTAAAATTTCTACCTAAGTGCCTGATCCACAAAGCACTTACCTAGAAATTTCAGTAAAATTTCTAGGTAACTTAAGTGCCGCCGTCGCAAGGCGGTCCTCCTCTCCGGGGGGCGTTTAAAATTTAAATGAGGCGCGCTCCCGCGCCGGCCGTACTGCGCATGCGTGTGATGTAATTTTCCCGACGTGCAGCGCGCGAACGTAATTGACGCCGGGCGGCTTTGTGGATTGCGACGGGACACTAAAGTTGCGACGGGTGAAAAAAAATATACGCGCCGGGAAAACAAATAATTATAAAAAAAAATGACAGCGTCGCTCAGCATGCATTCCTGAGAGGGAGAACTCCATGCCAATTTTCAAAGAAAAAACCGGCATGGGTTCCCCCCCCCAGGAGCATACCAGGCCCTTAGGTCTGGTATGGGTTGTAAGGAGACCCCCCCACGCCGAAAAATCGACAAAGGGGGTCCCCCTACAATCCATACCAGACCCGTATCCAAAGCACGCTACCCGGCCGGTCAGGAATGGGAGTGGGGACGAGCGAGCGCCCCCCCCCCCCCTCCTGAGCCATGCCAGGCCGCATGCCCTCAACATGGGGGGGTTGGGTGCTCTGGGGCAGGGGGGCGCACTGCGGGCCCCCCCACCCCAGAGCACCCTGTCCCCATGTTGATGAGGACAGGACCTCTTCCCGACAACCCTTGCCGTTGGTTGTCGGGGTCTGCGGGCGGGGGCTTATCGGAATCTGGGAGTCCCCTTTAATAAGGGGGCCCCCAGATACCGGCCCCCCACCCTAAGTGAATGGATATGGGGTACATCGTACCCCTATCCATTCACCTGGAGGCAAAAAGTTAAAGTTATTAAACACACAACACAAGGGTTTTTAAAATAATTTATTAGTCTGCTCCGGAGGCCTCCCCTGTCTTCTTTATTAGCTCTAATACCAGGGGGGGCTTCTTCTTCCGCTCTCCGGGGGTCTTCTCCGCTCTCCGGGGGGGCTTCTTCTTCCACTCTCCGGGGGGGGGTCTTCTCCGCTCTCCGGGGGTCTTCTTCTATCCTCGCCGCTCTCCGCTGTTGACTCGGCGAACCCCGGTTCTTCACGTGCACCCACCACGTGGGTACCTACCGGAGCATGATGGGACGGTGATGCCTATATAAATGGGATGCAAGGCGCGCTTCCATCATTGCAGTGTCAAGAGGCGACGAGTCAACATCGGAAGAGGGGAGAAGAACAGAAGAGAAGAAGGTGACGTCACAGAAGACCGCGATGGCTGCCTGCTACTAATTGAGCTAACACACAAAGATAGCAGGCAGCCAGCGCTGAAGAAGAAGGCAGCGGACAGCTGCAGAAGAACCGGGGTTCGCCGAGTCAACAGCGGAGAGCGGCGAGGATAGAAGAAGACCCCCGGAGAGCGGAGAAGACCCCCCCCCGGAGAGCGGAAGAAGAAGCCCCCCCCGGAGAGCGGAGAAGACCCCCGGAGAGCGGAAGAAGAAGCCCCCCCTGGTATTAGAGCTAATAAAGAAGACAGGTGGGGCCTCCGGAGCAGACTAATAAAATATTTTAATACCCTGTGTGGTTTATTTGTGTTTTTACCACTTTTCTTGCAGGTGAATGGGTAGGGGTACGATGTACCCCATACTCATTCACTTAGGGCGGGGGGCCGGTATCTGGGGGCCCCCTTATGAAAGGGGGCTCCCAGATTCCGATAAGCCTCCCGCCCGCATACCCCGACAACCAACGGCAAGGGTTGTCGGGAAGAGGTCCTGTCCTCATCAACATGGGGACAGGGTGCTCTGGGGTGGGGGGGCCCGCAGTGCGCCCCCCTGCCCCAGAGCACCCAACCCCCCCATGTTGAGGGCATGCGGCCTGGCACGGCTCAGGAGGGGGGGGGCGCTCGCTCGTCCCCACTCCCATTCCTGGCCGGCCGGGTAGCGTGCTTTGGATACGGGTCTGGTATGGATTGTAGGGGGACCCCCTACGTCGATTTTTCGGCGGAGGGGGGGTCTCCTTACAACCCATACCAGACCTAAGGGCCTGGTATGCTCCTGGGGGGGAACCCATGCCGGTTTGGATTTTACAAATTGCCGTGGAGTTCTCCCTCGGGAATGCATACCAAATGCCGTCGCTTGAATGTGCTTTTACATGGTGTTACTAACTTTAGACCATGTAAAAGCAGCCCTAGTTTTACACTTGGCAAACTAAAACTTACGGCGAAAAAACGAAGCAGAAAAGCTTTGTGGATCGCCCTAAGTGCTAATTTGCATACCAGAAGAGGCATTTCGACTCGAAATGCCCCCAGTGGCGGATGCGGTACTGCATCCTAAGATCCGGCAGTGTAAGTCCCTTACAGATGTCGGATCTTCTGCCTAACTTTGGAAAACTGCTTCTGAGGATCAGTTCCAAAGTTAGAACCAGAGATACGACGGCTTACGCCGGAGTATCTCTTTTGAGGATTAGGCCCACAGATCCCGATTCTTTCAGGAGAGAGGAGACTATGATTATGTGTTCATAAAGTGTATGAACACCGATCTCTCTCTCTTCCCTTATTTAGTCCCATCCCTCCTACAGTTAGAGCACAGTGAGGGAACACAGGTAACCCCTTGATCACCCCCTAGAGTTAACCCCTTCCCTGCCAGTGACATTTATACAGTAATCAGTGCATTTTTATAGCACTAATCGCTGTATAATTGTCAATGGTCCCAAAAATGTGTCATTTTATTAATCGCAGTCCCAATAAAAAAAATCACAGATCGCCACCATTACTTGTAAATAATAATAATAATAATAATAATAATAATAAAAATGCCATAAAACTATCCCCAATTTGTAGACGCTATTAGCCAGATTCACGTAGACTTACGCTGGCGTATCAGTAGATACGCCGTTGTAAGTTCGAATGTGCGCCGTCGTAACTTTAGGCGTATTCTGGAAACCAGATACGCCTGAATTTGGCCAAGATACGACCAACGTAAGTCTCCTACGCCGTCGTATCTTGACTGCCTATTTACGCTGGCCGCTAGGGGAGTGTACGTTGATTTACGCGTCCAATATGTAAATGAGCAAGATACGCCATTTCATGAACGTACGTACGCCCGTCGCAGTAAGCTATGCCGTTTATGTAAGACATACACCGGCGTAAAGATAAAACACCTCTCTAGGTGGCGCAGCCCATGCAAGGTATGGACGACGGAACAGCCGTCGTATTTTACGTCGTTTGCGTAAGCGTACGTGAATGGGGCTGGGCTTGACGTGCATTAAAAAGCACGTCAAGCCTCAATGGAAGGCAATGCACATCCATTTTTCAAGCATATTTAAATGCATGTTTGAGAACAGACCCTGAGTGAGTAATGATGGTTCATTGTCTTCATTACACTGATAAATAAATGTTCCTGCATGCAGTCATACTTCATCTAGCATTGCTGGTCCTTAACCACTTAAGCCCCGGACCAATATGCAGCTAAAGGCCCAGGCCAGGTTTTGCGATTTGGCACTGCGTCGCTTTAACAGACAATTGTGCGGTCGTGCGACGTGGCTCCCAAACACAATTGACGTCCTTTTTTTCCCCACAAATAGAGCTTTCTTTTGGTGGTATTTGATCACCTCTGCGGTTTTTATTGTTTGCGCTATAAACAAAAATAGAGCAACAATTTTGAAAAAAATGCAATATTTTTAACTTTTTTCTATAATAAATATCCCCCAAAAATATATAAAAAAACATTTTTTTTCCTCAGTTTAGGCCGATACGTATTCTTCTACATATTTTTGGTAAAAAAAACGCAATAAGCGTTTATCGTTGGTTTGCGCAAAATTTATAGCGTTTACAAAATAGGGGATACTTTTATTGCATTTTTATTATTAATTTTTTTTTTACTACTAATGGCGGGGATCAGCGATTTTTTTCATGACTGCGACATTATGGCTGACTCTTCGCACAATTTTGACACATTTTTGGGACCATTGTCATTTTCACAGCAAAAAATGCATTTAAATTGCATTGTTTATTGTGAAAATGACAGTTGCAGTTTGGGAGTTAACCACAGGGAGCGCTGAAGGGGTTATGTTTCACCTAGTGTGTGTTTACAACTGTAGGGGTGTGTGGCTGTAGGTCTGACGTCATCGATTGTGTCTCCCTATAAAAGGGATCACTCGATCGATGCAGCCGCCACAGTGAAGAACGGGGAAGCCGTGTTTACATAGGCTCTCCCCGTTCTTCAGCTCCGGGGAGCGATCGCGAGGCGGCGGCTATAAACGAATAGCCGCCCCCTCATCCCGGATCGCTCCCACGGAAGAACCGACCGCCGCATGTACCAGGGGGGTCCCGATCGGACCCCCGACCCGCAGAAAGGCAGGGACATACATGTACGCCCATATGCCTGTACGTGCCATTCTGTGGACGTATATGTACATGCGGCGGTCGTTACGTGACTTTGTCCCTAAAATAAATATTCAAACCAAACAGTTTCATGCAAAAAAAGAAACAAAATAATCACTTCTTTTGCTACACATACTATCGATTACGCCAGCAGTGAAGAAAAAACACTGGCTGAAGCTCCTTCAGAACTGGATACTTCTGGGAGTGTCCTGGAACCGTAACATTTACTGTGGTTTAACCCACGGGTTCCCTATTCACTACTGTGTTCTGTACTGACAAACGGGCCAGCATAAATGACAGAGCATGGTGGAGGACCAGGACACTCCTGGAAGTTGCATCTTAAAGAAGTAGGATCTTAAAGAAGTTATAAACCTTCAAATTTTTTTAATTAATTCTCCATATCCCATCATAGGAATTCCTATAGTGGCACATGTGCAGGTTCGCTCCCGAGCCCCGCTGTGTTCATCCAAAGACACACAAAGCACAGCTGGGAGCCAGCCCCTGCTCTCTACTTACAGGATTTGATTGACAGCAGCAGGGGCCAATGGCTCCTGCTGCTGCCCCTCTGTCCTGTGAGAGTGGGGAGAGAGGAGATATACTACAAATGGACACAGAGCTGGATCAAATTAGTATTTAGGGGTGAGGAAGCGATACAAATACTGGGACATTTTTTACCTTATTTTTCAACTGAATCATTGAGAAATAGCTTGTTAAAATGGCGACTTTGATACATTTTATTTAATATTTTAATTTCCAAAAACATTGTGAGAAAAAATTACACTTCAAAAAACTCACTATGCCTCTTACTAAATACTTTAGATTATCTTCTTTCCAAAAAGGGGTCATTGTAGGAGTATTTGTACTGTTCTGGCAATTTAGGAAATATATAGCCAAAAATATGAATAAACACAATGAAAAATATATGTGGAATATATAGCCAAAAGATATATAGCCAAAAATTAAGAATAAACACGATGGGTGAATAGACAGTATGATAATCAATATAACAAATCCATCCAAATGAATAAATAAAA
This sequence comes from Rana temporaria, assembly GCF_905171775.1. Classification (NCBI taxonomy): domain Eukaryota; kingdom Metazoa; phylum Chordata; class Amphibia; order Anura; family Ranidae; genus Rana; species Rana temporaria. Next base: position 128,895,731 of record NC_053496.1, read on the forward strand.
TGAAAAAAAGATAGTCCATAAAAAATCAGTGCAAATGAGTCCAATTAAGGTGAGCATCTGTAATTAATCATGAAAGGATCCTCCACCAGAAGTGAAATGAAAGGTCACCCAATGTGTGGGAAATGAAATCTCCTTACCAGAGAAAAAGACCAGGCTTTCAACGGTCTAATACAGCATAAGGATGTTTAAAGTCTTCCTTGAAAAGACTAAACCGGACACTGCTATGAATCACCAACATGAATAACTCCAAGAGATAAGATCCTATTCAAATCCGCTCCAGTTTAGCAATTAGTGTTCATAAAAATAAAGAATGGTGGAAAACCACATAGTGCATTACTGTGTAAACATTTGGTTTTTAATAGAAACAGATGTGCACTTACAACGGACGTCTACGGGGAGAGGCAGCCTATCCCCGTAGACGTCCGTATTGCGACGAAACGCGTAGGAGGAGCTTAGCCACAGTGACGTCATCACGTTAGAGGGAAAGACACGTGACGGACGGAGATACGAAGCAAACGGAGGATCGAGGAAACGCCATCCTCTCCACACCATATCCCATATGCAAGTTTATCAAGTCTTTGCTGTAAGTGCACATCTGTTTCTATTAAAAACCAAATGTTTACACAGTAATGCACTATGTGGTTTTCCACCATTCTTTATTTTTATGAACACCAATTGCTAAACTGGAGCGGATTTGAATAGGATCTTATCTCTTGGAGTTATTCATGTTGGTGATTCATAGCAGTGTCCGGTTTAGTCTTTTCAAGGAAGACTTTAAACATCCTTATGCTGTATTAGACCGTTGAAAGCCCGGTCTTTTTCTCTGGTAAGGAGATTTCATTTCCCACACATTGGGTGACCTTTCATTTCACTTCTGGTGGAGGATCCTTTCATGATTAATTACAGATGCTCACCTTAATTGGACTCATTTGCACTGATTTTTTATGGACTATCTTTTTTTCATTTTATTTATTCATTTGGATGGATTTGTTATATTGATTATCATACTGTCTATTCACCCATCGTGTTTATTCTTAATTTTTGGCTATATATCTTTTGGCTATATATTCCACATATATTTTTCATTGTGTTTATTCATATTTTTGGCTATATATTTCACATATATGTCTCACAGGTTTTATTATTAGCGCTGTATTATTTTGTTTTTTGTTTACTATGGTATTTTAGTAATTAATACTGGCAGCTTTTCACAGATATTTTTTATATTCAGTTTTTCATTGATATTTAATTGAATTTACACGTTAGCGCAGTGTTTTTTTCTGTTTACACAGAGAAATCCCCTGGCAATTTAGGAACCTTAAGAAATGAGATAGGCAGTTGGTACATCAGGACTGATTACTTTTTAAATATATGTACTATATATATATATATATATATATATATATATATATATATATATATATATATATTAGGGCTGTGCAAATTAACTTTTAATTAATCGATTAATCTTAAATTTTTTTTGATCGATTAAAATTCTTTTGATTGGTACTCACCTCTCCGCCGGCTTCTGGGCCTTCAGGGAGTTCCGTCGGAGATCCAGTAACGTCACGGACACCGGCGGGGCTTGCCGTGTCCATCTGAAGGGCTCATTTGCTGTGCCTTCATATCTGCATTTTATTTATTTATTTATTTATTTATTTAAAATGCTTATTGAGAGCGCAGTCATTACCAGCAGGCCTCGATGCGCTCATAGAACCAACATGCCGGCGGGACCTTACTATCTGCCACACACAAGGGCTGTTACACTTCCTCTATCACTTCCCTTTATCAACCTGGGATTCTACAGCCATCCACTGGGAGTTGTGATAGTTCCCTTCATGGGACATCTACATGCCGACGGACTGATGTTAACCTCTCCTTATCTGGATCCAGCAGTGGTATCGTTGTACACATTTTTATACCAGTATCATACTTAGCTACATGTTTTTATGACTGCTTTTGGTATCGTTTGGTATTACTCGCACCATTTTTACAGTTTATGTAGCTACATCGATTTTATCTCCAGTGCAATATTTATTTGGTTACCTACTTGAAGACTATAAAAGTTTTAATGCTATTCCCATCGAGCGCTGCCTTTGTGTGTTTTTTGTATCCTGCTATCCATTTTTCCAGTTGTTGTTAGCTGCACTGGGAATCAGCCTGCAAGGAGATCAGCTAAAAGTAGTTGAATCTGTATGTGCATTATAATTAATCGAAATTAGTCGATTAATCGATAAAAAAAAGACAATTAATCGAACAGAAACATTTTGATCAGTAACAGCCCTAATATATATATATATATATATATATATATATATATATATATATATATATATATATATATATATATATATATATATATATATATTTGGCCTAAATGCAGAAAGATTGTTTATTTGCAAAAACAGAAACAGAATCAAAATGTGTGTTTTTTTAAATGTTTAGTATTTTTTCATTTATATAGCAACAAATAAAAATAAAACAGTGGTGATTAAATACCACAAAAAGTAAACTCTATCTTTCTTAACCACTTGCCGTCGCCGCACCGTCGAAATCCGTCCACAAGGTGGCTCTCCTAGGCGAGATCACGTTATATGACGTCCTGCCTATTAGCCGCCACTAGGGGCTCCCGTGCGTGTGCCCGGCGGGCGCGATCGCCGCCGGGCACACGCGATCGCTCGGTACAGAGCGGGGAACGGGAGCTGTGTGTGTAAACACACAGCTCTCGTTCCTGTCAGCAGGGGAAATGCTGATTTTCTGTTCATACAATGTATGAACAGAAGATCAGTGTTTCCCCTAGTGAGGCCACCCCCCCCCCCACAGTAAGAACACACCCAGGCATACTTAACCCCTTCCCCGCCCCCTAGTGTTAACCCCTTCACTGCCAGTGGCATTTTTATAGTAATCTAATGCATTTGTATAGCACTGATCGCTATAAAAATGCCAATGGTCCCAAAAATGTGTCAAAAATGTCCGAAGTGTCCGCCATAATGTCGCAATACCGAAAAAAAAATCGCTGATCGCCGCCATTACTAGTAAAAAAAAATATTAATAAAAATGCCATAAAAATACCCCCTATTTTGTAAACGCTATAACTTTTGCGCAAACCAATCAATAAACGCTTATTGCGATTTTTTTTTACGAAAAATATGTAGAAGAATACGTATCGGCCTAAACTGAGGAAAAAAAATGTTTTTTTATATATTTTTGGGGGATATTTATTACAGCAAAAAGTAAAAAATATTCATTTTTTTCAAAATTGTCGTTCTATTTTTGTTTATAGCGCAAAAAATAAAAAACGCAGAGGTGATCAAATACCACCAAAAGAAAGCTCTATTTGTGGGAAAAAAAGGACGCCAATTTTGTTTGGGAGCCACGTCGCACGACCGCGCAATTGTCTGTTAAAGCGACGCAGTCCCGAATCGCAAAAAGTACTCTGGTCTTTGGGCAGCAATATGGTCCGGGGGGTAAGTGGTTAAAGATGCAACGGTGTTGCATTATTGAGAGATTGTCATTCAACGTGTGACGGCGCTGAAATCTGAAAATTGGCCTGGGCTGGAAGGGGGGAAAGTCTCTGTTGAGGTGGTTAAACATGACCCATTGTGATCCAGTCTCTTCCCTCTTCTCAGTACAATCTGTGGGTAAACAATAGAAAATATAAGTTATTCAGTCTCGTCAATCTGGATGTAATTCTGATATGTCTAATCAGGTCTTTCATTTCTGTGGATACTTAAAAAAAATAAAGAATTTTTGACAAAAGGAGGACTGAGGTGACTCTGACTCTTCCTGGTTAAAGTGACAACTGGGTGATCTTCCTATGATGAATCAGCCAGGCATTATAGCGACCTTCTATTCTATATGATACAGTGTATGTGTGTGATTTTAACCAGTTTATCATTCAAAGGAAGAAAGAATCTCGCGTTAAAATGCAATCATTTCCTAAAATGTCTCTCGCAAGCCATTAATCCTCTCAGGAGCAATAAATAATGAAACACTAATAAGTCTTTGTAAGGAGCTATTGCTGATTCAATAAAACACTGCCTGATTTAATGGCAAAAACATAGACTATTTGTAAGTAAGGTTTATTTTCCTTTAATTGGGCAGTAAAACATGCTGGATTTTTGTAGGCGTGCAAAACTCTTTATTTGTTTATCTATTATTTACATTACAATATTATATAAAGCTTCTGCGCTCCTAATCAGAAAAATAAATCCTAAATTAAGCTTCTAGCCTTCCAGTGTTATACCATATTTACTGAGGGCTTGTTCAAATGTGCCGTGCCCTGTAACGAGGCGGTGAAGAGGCGTTACGTTGCTTCCTCGCTGCTTGATTTAACCCTGTAAATGCTGCATACCATGACACAGTCGCATGCATTGCACACTGTTGCCAGCCAGTTGCGCCACAGCATCCTAAGCTTGCACTGGTTGCATTTGGTGGTGGTAACGCCTGCTGATTGCGAGATGCTGTTGAATTTTTTTGCTGCAGCCCTGAAGCTCAGCATTACAGCCCATGTACAGACCTGTGTAGCTATGAACGAACCCTAAGTGCTGTGCTATACTCGGTTGCGTGCGGAAAACTAACCCCCCTCGCCAGGTTCGCACTTACCCCATCCAGGTTGCGGGTTCTTATCCTGGCCAATTGGGTCTTAAGACCCACTTCCTGTCCTGATTGGCCCGGGAGGAGAAGCAGGAAGACAATAGCTAATGTTGATACGCTAATGTCAAAAATGGGTGGGCTCGGGGCGCAGTGTCTGCACCCCGAGCCCAACCTCTTTGAAGACAATTAGAGCCTCAGTTTCTAATCATGCGCTTCAAAAAAAAAGCTCATAGAATCTATGCTTCCGGCTCCCCGCATGGAGATTAGGGGGGCTGCTGTGCAAAATCTGGTGCAGCGCATCACAGAAGCAATCAGCTTCCATTTTTATTTGTCAAAGCTTAATTGAACAAGCTGAAGTTAGCAGCTCATTGGCTACCACGGACAGCTGCACCAGATTTTGCACTCTTCAGTTTTAGCAAATCAACCCCAATGTGCCAATATTATAACAAAACAGAATAATCACAATGGCTTGTGCAAATAGGCTCAGGTCTTATGTTGATGGGTGTTGAGGCTTGTCGTCCATGAGTGGGCTTTATGTTTATGCAGATTCCAGTGCTGCATGCAGGTAGCCTATGTAAGTGTATCAACAATTTAGGGGAGCCAGAGAGAGGCTACCCCCTGCAGCAGCTGCTTTGTTTAAAGTCCAACAGCAGTGTATCATGAAAATTTGTTAAAGCTTTATTAGAAAATTTTATAGAACAATTACATCACCAACACAGTGGTATATATAATACCCCCAGCCACCATTTAAAATTAAGGATTGACGACTTTGTCAATTTATACTACTTGAGCCCAAGCCACCATCACAATCACATGCTGACATACACACTGTGGGTAATAGAAACAAGATAATAATTAAATTAAACCTGGGAGACCAGATCAGACCATGATTAGCCATTAATCAGGCATAACATATTTCGCAATCTGCAACTGCACAATAGTGATGGGCTCGGGCGTGTTCGGATCGAACCTGCAAGGAAGCCATCATTGCACACCACCAATCATAGGCAGTGAGGCATTTCCTGACCGGCAGCTGCACATACGCACGCTGCCTATGATTGTCAGTGTGCAGTACCAGCTTCCTGGGGGGTTCGAGCCGAACTTGTCCAAGCCCATTTTTACTACACAATAGTCCATGGTACAGGATTAATCCACCTCATATTAATAGGCATGCAGCAATGGAAATGAGCGGACTGGAACATAGGCAGCTTTTTTAGCATCCTTCCACTTAAACAGATTAAAGCCATTATCCCAGAAGATACTGGCCACTGGGTTGATGCCACACAGGTGATTCAGCCTTTGGATATTAAGCCCAAAGCTTCATAATGAGATATCATCAAGTAAGCACTGTGGCAGACAGAGCAAAGCAGGTGGATTCATATGATGTGTCTTAAAGTGGGGGTTCACCCTAAAAACTAACATTACATCCAGCTCACTCTCTACATTGACAGTATGCCGTTAGTTTTTTTTTTTTTTTTGCTGTACATACCTCGTACAGCTATTTTCGTCCCCGACTTCTGAGTAGGGCCTCCCGCGGGAGTGGGCGTTCCTATCCAGCAGGTGATTGACGTGATGACAAAAACGACCTCCACCCGTCGCATAAGGAGCATCACGAGTTGCCAAAAGAAGCTGAACGGCGAGTCAGCGCCTGCGCACCGACGTTTGGCTTCTTTTGGCAACCCGTGACGCTCCTTATGCGACAGGTGGTGGTCGTTTTTGTCATCACATCAATCACCTGCTGGATAGGAACGCCCACTCCCGCTGGAGGCCCTACCCGGAAGCCGGGAAAGAAAATAGCTCTACGAGGTATGTACAGCAAAAAAAAACTAACTAACGGCATACTGTTAATGTAGAGAGTGAGCTGGATGTAATGTTAGAAAATCGTTTTTAGGGTGAACCCCCGCTTTAAGCATGTGAACCAGGCAGCATTCCAAGCTGTCCATTACAAAAAGACACATAAATAGGTTAGGTAGAGTGCAGCTGCCCAAAGGTTCTCCCCGGCGCTGCTAGATGTCAGTTCCCCAGTGTATCTAATGATGCTGCTCAGATTCAGGCCGCCTCATACTTAGAGCATCTGTGAACAGCAATTTTCAAGTCTTGCCACAGATTTTCAATTGGATTTTGGTCTAGACTTTAACTGGGTCATTCATTGTAGCTCTGGCTGTATGTTTATTATTAATTGTCCTGCTGGAAGGTGAACTTCTGCCCCAGTCTCAAGTCTTTTGCAGACTCTAACAGGTTTATTTCTAAGATTGCCCTGTATTTGGTTCCATCCATCTTCCCATCAACCCTGACCAGGCTCCCTGTCCCTGCTGAAGAAAAGCATCCCACAACATGATGCTGTCACCACCATGTTTCACGGTGGGGATGGTGTGTTCAGGGTGATGTGCAGTGTTAGTTTTCCGCCACACGTAGCATTTTGCTTTTAGGGGAAAAAAATAAAAATTTTGGTCTAATTTGGCAAACCGCAAACAGGACTACCTATGGCTTTTTTTCAACAATGGCTTCCTTCTTGCCTCTCTTCCACAAAGGCCAGAGTGTATGACTAATGATACGTACACACGATCGGAAATTCTGACAAGAAAACTGTGGATTTTTTCTGACAGGAATGTTGGCTCAAACTTGTGTTGCATACACATGGTCACACAAATCTTGTCTGAAATCCCGACCGTCAAGAACGCGGTGACATACAAGATGTACGACAAGCTGAGATCAATGAAGTTCAATAGGCAGTTTGGCTCTTCTGCTTGATTCTGAGCATACATTTTTTTGCACGTCGGAATTGCATACAGACAAGCGGAATTTCCGACAAGAACTTTTTCCGTCGGAAAAATAGAGAACCTGCTTTTAATCTTTTGCTGGCGGAAATTCTGACAGAAAATGTTGGATGGAGTATACACACGGTCGGAATATCTAGGCCAAAAGCTCACATCCAACTTTTTTTGACGGAAAATCCTATTGTGTGTACAGGGCATAATGGTTGTCATATGGACAGATTCTCTTACCTGAGCTGTGGATTTCTGCAGCTCCTCCAGAGTTACCATGGGCCTATTGGCTGCTTCTCTGATTAATTCTCTCCTTGCCCAGCCTGTCAGTTTAAGTTGACGGCCATGTCTTGGTAGGTTTGCCGTACTCTTTCCATTTTCGGATGATGGGTTGAACAGTGCTTCATGAGATGTTTAACATTTGGGATATTTTTTTTTATAACATAACCCTGCTTTAAACTTCTCCACAACTTTATACCTGACCTGTCTGGTGTGTTATTTGGCCTTCATGATTGTTCACTAATGTTCTCTAACAAACCTCCGAGGGCTTCACAGAACAGTTGTTCTTATACTGAGATTAAATTACACGCAGGTGGATTTTATTTACTAATTAGGTGACTTCTGAAGGCAATTGGTTCCACTAGATTTTTGTCAGGGGTATCAGAGTAAAGGGGGCTGAATGCAAATGCACACTTTTCAGATATTTATTTGTAAAAATGCAAATGCACACTTTTCAGCTGGGTGCCTGTAAAAACAGGGTTTCCGGTCCCCCCACAAAAAAATGACATGCCAGACTCCGCTTTAAGTGAAGCAGCTTCTGGCCTCTGGCTCCCCTGAATTGTTGATATAGTATTGTTTCAGCTTCAAAGGACCCCATGCGAATTGAGGTGAGACAGTGACAGGATTAGCCTACAGTGGAGCCATATATTTAGGGTTCTATGCTCTCTTTTTTATTCATAATAAATACGTCAGTGTATAAGGCCACAAGCCCCACCACATTTATTTAATTTTTTTTTGAAAAGCCTAAGGCGTGTGAACACACCCAAAAAACTCCACCCGGTGCAGAAAAAATGTGCACACACATAAAGAGTGTTCACAAAAACGTGCAGACGGGTGCAACGTCAAGTGGTCCTCCTGTGAAAAAGGACCCAAACCCAGATCCCCCGGGGCGTTAGGCTCCAGACGGGGACTGAGGTATTGTGGAGACACTGCCGAAACAGAACCCTCCCAGTACTAGGTGGAGCTCCCCCGAAGGGAGACCCCATGAGAGCAGGCGGTCTAAGGCCATGTCCATGCACTCCCAAGACGTTCAGGGTTGGCCCGAGGACCAGCACCCTACTAATCAAACAGTGAACAAATAACGTACACAAACGAAAAAAGACAAAAACTTGACAAACATAGGCAATATATTAAATAAAGTGGGGAAAAGGGATAGTGGAGAGGAGAGTGAAAGAAGTGGTCATAGTGTTATACAATGACCAGGCCCTCCGACCAGGAATAAAAAATTCCTCCGGTCCCAGCCAAAAGGCCCGGCCCAGGAGGCAGGTGCTAAAAAAAGCGTGTTATTGGTGCAGTGACCGTGGTACCAGTCAAATCAAAGTGACCCTCACTCACAGTGATTCTTCTGCTACCCCTGGACTGCCACTCCAGGGGCACATGAACAATAGGCTTTTCCGTTCCAAATCCAACCCCCCGACCGGCCAGTGCAGCCCTCCACCCCATCAGATAGAGAGCCCTTAAAGGTTTTCTTAGGGAGAACTGCCGCTCCAGTTAGCAGCCTCCACCAATACTAGCCCTTCCAGACCCCCCGTCAACCCGGCAGATTTGCATGGTCTTACCCCGTCTACTCTCAGGGCAGTACCAGCTCCTCTTACCAGATCTCTGACAGGGACAGCACTTACACCGGCCAGCCAGAAGGCCGGACTAGAACTCGGCAAAAAGACCAGACCAAGTGCAGCCACCCATCCTCACCAGGAGCACCCTTCCAGATGGCTCAGATGCAACCATAGGCCGGCCCCCTGTATCTGTCGGGCAGCACGGCGTAGTCCCTGCTGACACCATCCTTCCAGGTGCAATGACGTCATTGGATTGCATCCACCCTCCCCATGTAGGCGGTGCTTCTGATAAGAACAGATACTACAACTGATCTTAGCCAAAAGTCCTAGAAGCGATACAAGCCCCACCACATGTCCCAATTTGACAGGCGTGTGGGTTAGCGCCCCTAAATGCACACTTCCCATTCAAGGACCTTGGGCCTCAGTGCTCGTGTGAAGGAGACCTTATCGGAAACAAAATTATTTATAAATTGTGTTCATCCAATTCAAATAATGTCAGAAAATACATTGAGCGAGCCCCCCTCATATCTGCCTGCCATTGCCATTTATAGATAAATCACATCAGAGAGGTTACCTAAACATAGAATGGAGTCAAACCAAACCTGAATTTGTGGTAATATATTTGAATAATAATGGAGCTTCTCAGCCAAAATATGACAATCCCATTATGTTTTAGGGACATTTCCTTCACCCTCTCGCTATTTAATAAAGCTCCTCTGTATGTTCGGTAATGCACTTCCATAAAAGCAATACTATAAATCAACGTGGCATTTCTTTCTAAAATTTATCACCCTTCATTCTTAAAGCACTAACCGTTCATCAACTCAACTATATTGACTGCTTCACGGATGTTGACCCCAAACCAATATAATGTGACATACAATGTTAAAGTCTGGACATTTATGTTTTCATTGCCTGAAGATGCCACCTGTGCCTTCTACAAAATTAGGAAATCAAAGCTTACAGGAAAAACACATTGGCTAATAAGTTTTCCATACAAAGCCTTTATATACACAATGAAACATGCACATTTTGCATTTAACTTAATTTATGGTACAGCCTACCTATAGGAAAGTTATTTTATTCTGCGGCTGGCTGACCAGCTCCCAAAATTGGTGTGGTTTTGGATATTTTTTGAAAGAACCTGCATCCAATGCTGCCATTATCCCTTTTGTCCAATAGTCAACCTTTTAATTCTTAGGGTGAGGTTACTATAGACTTTATTAACTCTAATTTTTGCTGCTCTATTTTTCACTGCCTGCAATACAGCCTTAGCAATAATTTGTGAACAACAAAATCAAACATTAAAGTGTTTTATCAGTATTATAATTTGCTCCCCTCCCCAAAAGGTAACAGCAATTTTATTCAGTCTTTTGATCCAGTCGCCACTGTCAGTCAGATAGTTCAGTCAGGTCCTAACCTTGTTGTAGTTGAGCATTATAACTTGGTCTAAGACCTAACCCAACCCATGACTGAGCATGAACTAGCACTATCTAACTCACTAGATTGCTAGTATTGTGAGAGGCAGGGGAGCTTAATTGGCTGACACTGCTTGCCCTACGTATCCTAGTCTGACTGGTGCTATATAGGAGAGCCATAGTACAGATGAAGCCTCAAGGCGTACATGGGTGCATAGGGGAAGATGTACGGTTGCCCGTTTTTCTGTGCATATCTGTGCACAGATGTATATGCACATGCGCAAACACACCTATGCACACCCGATGCTAATGTTGGCACCAATGGGACTATTAAAACGACAGAAGTTCTATTAGCCAGTGCTGTCTGATCTACAACTATTACCCGTGTCCCTGTATCTGTTCTAGTGTTGAATTCTATTATTGACCCAGCTTGCCCTGACCTTGCTTGAACGCTACCAGCCCTGACCTTGACATGTCTCTGGATTTGCTCTGCCTCCTGCTCATCTGCCTGATTTTACATTGCTGAATTCTGCTTGTATCCTGATTTGACAGGCGTGTGGGTTAGCGCCCCTAAATGCACACTGCCCATTCAAGACTTTGGGCCTCAGTGCCATTCATGCCTGTATCTGACCATCTGTTGCTGACCTGGTTCATCTTACCAGTTATCCATCCACCCTGCTCTGCATGCTACCTGGTCCCTGCTGGTCCTTCACCTGGTAAGTGCTGTCAGTTCTTCCCCACCTGCTATCTGCCATCTGCCTGTCAAGCACCTGCCACCTGCTGTTTGCCAAATCTGGGGTCTGCTGTCTCTGCTGCCATCTGCTATTCCAGGGATCTAACTCATCTCTGGCGACGCACCTGCTACCCACTGCCGTGGCTCACAGACATCTTATGTGCACTTATACTTCATCGAGCTCTTGCGGCCACTGTGGCAACATCAGTGGTCTCAGAGATGGGGCTGTACGAAATGCCTCCCTCTGCAAGTCAGGCTCTGCCACAAGGTACGTGACATTATCGTTATACAGGACGATACAAACTGCCATCCTCCACCTGCAAGTACTTTTGCCAGCTACATGTAAAAAAAATTCAATAAATGTAATCGTTACATAGTAGGTGAGGTTGAAAAAAGATACAAGTCCATCAAGTCTAACCTATGTGTGTAATTAGATGTCAATATTAAATTGTATATCCCTGTATGTAACGATCGATGTTCCCCACTGAAATGGCCAACTGTGGAAGGGAATTCCACATCCTTGCCGTTCTTACAGTAAAGAACCCTCTACGCAGTATAAGGTTAAACCTCTTTTCTTCTAATTTTAATGAGTGGCCAAGTGTCATATTAAACTCCCTTTCACGGAAAAGTTTTATCCCTATTGTGGGGTCACCAGTACGGTACTGTATTTGTAAGTTGAAATCATATTCCCTCTCAAGTGTCTCTTCTTCACAGAGAATAAGTTCAGTGCTCGCAACCTTTCTTCATAACTAATATCCTCCAGTCACTTTTTTAGCTTTGTTACCCTTCTTTGTACTCACTCCATTTCCAGTACATCCTTCCTGAGGACTGGTGACCAGAACTGGACAGCATACTCCAGGTGCGGCCGGACCAGAGTCTTGTAGAGTAGGAGAATTATTGCTTTATCTCTTAAGTTAATCCCCTTTTTAATGCATGCCAATATTGGTTTGCTTTTTTAGCAGCAGCTTGGCATTGCATGCCATTGCTGAGCCTATCATCTACTAGGACCCCCAGGTCCTTTTCCATCCTTGATTCCTCCAGAGGTTCTCCCCCCCAGTGAGTAGATTTCATTCATATTTTTGCCACCCAAATGCATTATTTTACATTTTTCCACATTAAAACTCATTGCCATGTAGTTGCCCACCCCATTAATTTGTTCAGATCTTCTTGCCACGTTTCCATATTAGTCTATCTAATTCTTTGTGAAGGGACTCTGCTCTTGTTGCGCTAAAGAAGGAAGTTTTGCATTACATTTTTTCCACACAAAAAAAAAAAAGTCCACAGTTTGCTATTAGCAAGAACTTCTGCTTCAGAAGGGACAATAAACTCAGAAAGGAGTTTATTGTCCTAAATCTGTACATTGCTCTTTTAAAATATCACACTCAATTCCCTCAACCCTATCCCAGATACTCCAAAAATAAAAACAACAAAAAGAACTGTAGACTGTTTTTTGAGGAGAAGATTTGCTGTGAGTGTGTGCCTGGCAATCCACTGAGAAAGAACCTGGGCAGATTTCCAGTGGCTCCTTTGGGAGTAAGCGCCACACAGTTACAGTAAATATTAAATATGTAGTTACATGTCTTCAATCCTTCAGGGATTGTGGCACATGACAATTAATTAAGCTCTGCTTAGGCTCCATTCGCACCTAAGTGTTTGGATTTCCTGATGTTTTTCGTGGCGTTTTTTTAAGCTTTTTTTGCAGCTTTTTATAAGCTTTTTTTAAAACATTTTAGAAGTGTATTACAGGTGTTTTACAGCTTCAGGCGTTTTTGTTTAGCCAATAGAAAGCACTAGGGCAGGGATCTGCAATTAGCGGACCTCCAGCTGTTGCAAAACTACAAGTCCCATCATGCCTCTGCCTCTGGGTGTCATGCTTGTGGCTGTCAGAGTCTTGCTATGCCTAATGGGACTTGTAGTTCTGCAACAGCTGGAGGTCCGCTAATTGCATATAGACAAGAGAAAATGTGATACTGCGCTAACTAACTAAGTAAACAGAGAATAAATAAGCTGCAACAAAAATTGTGATATACACACAATATACAGACAAAAACGGAAAAAATAAGTTGCGCTAAACCATAAGTGAGTATAAATTATTAAATTGAATAATAAATTAATATAAATAGTGTCCATAAAGTCCAACGGACCAAAAATAAAAACGTAGTGAAAGTTCAAATCAGGTGAGTGAATTGATGAGTAAAGATATGAAACGTGACTGGCAAACATAAATCCTCCACCGGTGCAATAGATGAATAAATGTCTATGCGCTTACCAGAAGGGCAAGCAAACAAGGCTTGCAGCAGGAACCCCCAGCAAGGGTCTTTATCAGAAACTGCCACTGATAGTCCGGATGGTATTCCTCCAATTGTGTGGATAGGTTCAAAATCCAAGGAGCATGAAAGAAATATACAGCATATGGTGATGTACCGCAGATGAATCGAATTAATTAGCACACCAAAGGAAAGCCGCCACCGATAGGTATCACCAAATAGGGGGGACTCTTACCAGATATATAAAAATAGAATGCTTGTGGCCAAACCCAGCCAGGGCCTTTAAAGATTATCTCCAAATACGCCAGCCAGAGCAAACGACTCTCACAAGCAGCCACAGCAAAGTATATCACCAAAAGAAAAATGAGATCCACATAGTGATGTACCGCAGATAAGAAGATTTAATAAAGCAAATTGCACTTACATAAAAAAGGTTAGTTTCAGCATTTAAAATTTCGAGCCGGCCGGCTACTACGAACGAACGCCCCAGAGGGCCGAGGCAAATATGCTTGGGATGTCGGTAAGTAAAAATGTGAGTATGGGTTTTAAATATGATGGTATCCTTCCAAAATGAAATATTGTTTTGGGTCAACTTTCCCTTTAAATGTCATTGTTTTGAAAAAAACATTATCACACACTGGGTTATGGCAGCCAAATAAATTCATTTATTTGGCTGTTACTTATGTAAAATGGAAAAAATATAAGCTGCGCTATTGAAGTGACACTCGAACAAATAAATGTACATAAAATATAATGAATAGAAAATAATAAATAAAAAATATTAAATAAAAAATTGAAAATACAGAAAATTCTAAAACACTGAGAAAGTCCCAACTGTGAAATCTACAATTAAGCGAAATCCTCCAATGGCTCTTATGCCGCGTACACACGATCGGAAATTCCGACACGAAAACCGTGGATTTTTTTCTGACGGAATGTTGACTTAAACTTGTGTTGCATACACACGGTCACACAAATCTTGTCGGAAATTGCGACTGTCAAGAATACCAGACGTACGACCAATAAAGTTCAATAGGCAGTTCGGAAAAACCTGCTCTCAATCTTTTGTTGACGGAAATTCCGACAGCAAAAGTCCAATGTGGCCTACACACGGTCGGAATTTCCGACCAAAAGCTCACATCGGACTTTTCAGAATTTCTGATCGTGTGCACTCGGCATTAGGGATTCCAATGATCCAGCTGCACAAGTTTAGACACTTGTGGCTTATACCCAGCCAGGGCCTTTTCCTCCCAAGACTTCAGGTGTTGACCTGGTCAGCAGGCGTAATAGACCATCCAGTCAGGAAGAAAATAGGTGGTACAACTTGTGGACCCATACACGGTTCAACTGGTGTTGAGGCGATATTAGCTAGAATAGGCCAATGTTTGTTCATGGTGTACAGGTGAGCTGTGTCTACAGGCGTGTTCCAGTTTTTTTACAACCAACACCAGAATGTTAAACACATCATGAACAAACATTGACCTATTCTAGCTAATATCGTCTCAACACCAGTTGAACCGTGTATGGGTCTACAAGTTGTACCATCTATTTTGTTCCTGACTGGACGGTCTATTACGCCTGCTGACCAGATCAACACCTGAAGCCCTGTACACACGACTAGGATTCCCGGCGGTATAAAGTCCGCCGGGAATCCCAACGGGAAAACCAAGAGCCTGCTCGGTAAGTTTCCCCATGTACACATGGTCGGGTTTCCCGTCGGGAAAATTGCAGGGAGAGCTTTGGCTGGGAATCCCGGCCGTGTGTATGCTCCACCGCAGTGTTTACCCATAGGAAAACTGCAGGGTTTAAAACCACTGGGAATCAGGGAGCAGGTTCTGTATTTTCCCGCTGAGATTCCCGGCAGTTTTCCTGTCAGGAAAACTGCAAGGAAGCATACACACGGCCGGTTTTCCCGGCCAAAAGCTCTCCTGGCAGTTTTCCTGCAGGAGAACCGGTCGTGTGTACGAGGCTTGAGAGTCATTGGAGGATTTTGCTTAATTGTAGATTTCACAGTTGGGACTTTCTCAATATTTTAGAATTTGCTGTATCTTTAATTTTTTATTTAATATTTTGTATTTATAATTTTTTATTCACTTGGTTTACGGTATGTACATTTATTTGTTCACATGTCACTTCAATAGCACAGCTTATGTTTTTTCCATTGCTATTTTGTGTGTATTTCACTTTGAGTTGCAGCTATATTGTTAGGTTTGTTTACAGTGCAGTTTTTTAGTTTTTACTTATGTAAAATGGCATCAAATGAACATCATAAATTGGAGCATCATGGTCACACTGGATGAGAACACAGAATGACTACATTCTTAATCAAGGTGACAACTTACATCAGGTCAGTTGCTTGAGGAATTGAATCTACTGGGTTTTGTGGCTCTCTGTAAAATAAAAGGCAAATGTCACTAAAACTTTGATATGCCTCCGTTACTGCTTGTACTAAAGTGCTGTAATTGTCAGCATATACTACATGTACGTACATTGGTGTTTTTGTCATCATTGTATCCCTTTGTTTATTTAAAATAGCCAGATCTGAGTACCATCTCTGCCTGTAGAGTGCAGCAGAGACTACACAATATTCTTTGCAGTGCTGGAGATATACTGATAAAAATATGTGCTGCTTCTCTTTCAGAAAAGAAGGGTAATATATTAGATGTCACAAAGAAAATTTAAACAGGTAGGGCAGTGCCTGTTCCAAGCCTTGCAGCACGATGCAGAGAACTGGCTTAGTATTTTATCTCCTAATCTTTATATGGCTTTTACTAAGCATACTAAAGCACATTCACAGTAGCCACTTACCCAAATCTTGTTGCAACTTGCCATTGGGTTTTTTGATAATTGTTTTATTATAATGTGCTGTATTGTTTAATTTAACAGCACACTAACCTAAAAGATTTATTTGCCTGCTGTGTGTAATGTAGGGGAATATATATATATATATATATATATATATATATATATATATATATATATATATGGGATGTTTTTTTTTATATTATCTAGACTGAGTTTATAAGCAAGTTCAGGCTTTGTGACATTCTTTTGGTTTATACTACACCACTTTATGTAGACATCACAGAGAACTCCACCCCTTACAATATCATACTTTGCTTCTGCTACTTGACAACACATTTAAAGGAGAAGTCTCACTTCAGTTTGGATTAATGTGTTCTGTTCCCCAGGAAACAAAAAACATATACTGTAGTATTTACTTCAACCTTCCTATTTGCTGTTAAGGTTATCTGCAAGGTCCTGTTCAGCTGTCCCAATAATTTAAATACCTGGGGGTGGTGATTCAGCTTCCCATTTCTGGGTTGCTGGACCTCAATATGACAGTGATACCAGTGATAGGGGCTCTTTGGGAGAGAGTACAGAGAGATGGCGAAACATGCCGCTGACGATAATGAGTCACATAAACTTATTTAAAATGATCTTCCTTCCAAAGCTGCTGTACATTCTCTCGAACTCGCCTGTGTTTGTCTCAGTGAAAGTCTTCAGGCACATAGACTCTATTGTGGTCGAATTTTTGTGGGGATCTAGGGCTCCCAGCATATCTCTGGAAGTCCTGAAGCTACCTGTGACAATGGGGGGTCTAGCGATGCCGGATTTAAGATCCTATTTTTTTGCGTCTCAATTGACATTCTTACATTGGAGATGCTTCCCCCGGGTTCCTAATGCCACCACACTACTGGAAGTGGCGGTTTCCACTTCTCACTAAACTCTATTGAATATGTTGTTCAGAAAGGAGGTACTGGGGAAAAGGTGGGGTCGGTAATGGTGCTCCCAGGTCGGTTTTTCACCTATGTGCGCAGAGAATGATGGATGACCCTTTATGGATGTCACCTAATTGTCCTTTGTGGTACAATAAATCCCTAAAAAAGTTCAACAAACTAGAAGATGGGTATAGATGGGCCACATATGGGGTGAAATATCTACACCATATTTACCAAGATGGCAGGTTATCCTCTTTTGTACAACTGTGAGAGCGGTTCAGCATACCTAGAACTTGGGGATTTAGATATATTCAATTGCAATACACAGCGATAGCCCAGTTTGGGAGGGGGGAAGTAAGAGTGCAAAACACTGCTTTGGAAAAGGTCCTGATTGATCCGGACCCAACTAAGCATTTATCCAGATGCTATAGAGAAATAGGACGGGGATGCCCTGACCTGACTGGTCTCAGTTATTTCCTCCACAGATAGCATGATACAGCTTTGATAGCTTTGATATCTACATCAGGTATACTATACATGGACCAGACTATTCAGAATGCACAGGAGTGCCATAAGTGTAGGGGAGCAGAAGGAACTTTTATCCACATGATATGGGATTGCCCGAAGATAAGGACTCTGTGGTCCCAGGTGACCAAGTTCATATCCAAGCATTTTGCCCTGCTGAATATATGCTCTCCCCTGAGGTGTCTGCTGGGAGTATTCGATCAAAAAGAGCTTAATGTGCATACAAATTTTTTCCTCAGCTTTCTGTACTTCGGAATGCGGAAATTGATTGCCAGAAGATGGATTTATGATGAGCAACTTACTCTGGGCATGTGGATAAAGGTAATAAATACAGATCTGCCTCTTCATAAAATTACGTACGAGGCAAGGGGGGCCCCCAAGAAGTTTAGGAAGGTGTGGTTTAGGTGGATCGATTCCAAAAACACCCTAGCGGAGGAGGAGGAAGGGGGCAGCGGGAATGGACAAATGTAAACAAAGATGAAAATCAACAGTACTGTGATGGGTGAGAGGATACATATAGTACACTGAACAGATTACAACTGGAGGGGGGAAGGGGGAAAGGGGGATTCATTTTTTTCTCTGTTTAAACTTATCTTCTTACGGTTGATGTCAAATGTTCTGGCATTGTTTTTACTTTGATATTAAAAAAAAGAGCAAGACTCGGGTTGGAGGACCTAAGGGAGAATCTGGGGGCGTATAGGAGAGTTAATGTTGTTTATGGTGAATTGCTCAGGATGTACAGGAATCGTGGGAGATAGATCATTTTAAAAATGTTTATTCTTCCTAACAGTGTAAGAGGGAGGTTGTTCCATGTTTTCAGGGTATTTTTTAATCTACTGATAATGGGGTCCAAATTAATTTTGGTATAAGAGGAGATTGGGGGTTTTATCAAGACTCCGAGATATCAAAAGGTTTGAACTATTTGTAGTGGGCACGCGGGGGGTAGTGTAATTGGTGCCTTCTGGTCAATCTGAAACAGAAGGGACTTGTCCCAATTGACCCTGAACCCCGAAAAGTGGCCAAACCATAGGATAATCTCCAGCAGGGCTGGGAGTGACGACTGGGGGTCCTCCAGATATACAAGCATACCGTCCACATATAAGGACACTTTTTCCTCTAGACACCCAATCGTCAGTCCCTTAACTTCGCCACTGGACCTTATCAGTGACGCCGGGGTCTCTCTTGCTAGCGCAAACAGGAGCGGCGATAGCGGACACCCCTGTCTAGTGCCTCTCTTTATGGGAATAGCATCCGATATGGATGCATTAACCCTTAATCTGGCAATGGGTTTATAGTACAGGAGTTGTACAGTTGTACGCACTTTATAAAGGTAGGGCCAAATCCAAATTTAGCTAGAACTTCAAAAAGATAAGGCCATTCGACTGAGTCGAAGGCCTTGTGAGCGTCTAAAGCCAGCAAAGCTCAGGAGCCAGTCCTGTCATGAACCGCTTGCATATTAGTAAAGAGTCTATGTAAATTAATAGATGTCGATCGTCCGGACATAAATCCAGTTTGGTCAGCCCCTACCATGGCCAGAATTTTAACGTCAGTGTTTATGAGTGAAATGACTCACAGAGGAGGTGATCTTTATTGGGTTTGGGAATCAGTACTATCAGTGCTTCCGACATGGAGGGCGGTAGCTGTCCTGTTTTTAAGGGCATAATTGTACATTCACAGCAAATGTGGGATCAACAGTTCCCGGGATTGCATGTACCACTTAATGGGAAATCCATGTAAGCCTGGAGTTTTATGTCTAGCGAACGACTTAATAGCCTCCCCTATTTCTTCCGTTATCAACGGAGCATCGAGTTCAGCGATCTGATAGTCTCGGGAGCAAAATATCTGAAAGATAATCATCTAGCTCCACTATGGTGTAGTGATCTCTAGTAGTATAGAGCGTGGAGTAGAAAGCGACAAACGCTTCCATAATGTCATCGTTTTGCTCTACTATTAAGCCTGCTGGGTTTGTTAATCTAGGGAAAGTACATGGTAGATGATAGGGGGCGCTAGTGTAATAGGAACATTTTGTAACCTATTATAAAGTGTCAGAGGTGTATAAATAAATATACATAAACATGAAAAACACTGACCACTTCAGTGATAAGCAATTACAGAAAACTTGTGATAGAAATACAATAAAATTGCATAAGCCAGTGTAAATATCCACAGAAATCAATATAAGTGAACAATATGAGAACAATCTTGTGATAAAAAAAATCTGGTAATGAATGGTGTGTTCCCAAAACCATACATCAAGAATTAGTCCAATATTATAGTGATAATAATAATGTCCGTGTGTTCCCAAGTGAGGGTAAACCACTATTTTGAGATAGACAAAAAGAAAACGATTACCCCCAGACGGGACTTTTAAGGCCAGACTCCAATGTGTATGTAAAATTTAATTTATTAGATATTTTCACCAAAATGGGTAAACACTTGTTTACAGAATAATTCTGGATGTTAGATTACAGAAATCTTCTGGAACAGTCAAAAAATATATATAATAAGAATAAAAAACATGTAAGGAATAGTGATGGAGTGACACCTGGGGCACACGTCCCATGTGTGGACCCAGGAGAAACAAGAAACAAAAAGATAATAATGAAATAAAACCTCGTGAAAACACAATACAAATAGATTAAAAAACACTCTGTAGAGAGCAGTGGAGAAATGCCCGACGCGTTTCTGGTCTATTGATGGAGCAACAGACCTTCATCAGGGGCCACAGGAGTGTATGGTTACAAGCTTTTTTTCTCTCGTTTGTGGTAAACAAAAGTTTGAAAATTGACCCTCAAGTTTTCGGTTTAGGATGTCCCCAGAGCCGACTTATGGGGTCCCATGAGTAAAGAAAGAGAAAGGGGAGGGATGGCTCCGACTGATCCCAAACACACGGTGTCCCAAGTATGGGGCTTATTAGGGCAAGAGTGCAGCAGGTCAGGGGGTTCACTGAGTCCAATGCGGACGATCCTCTTAACGTTGCTCGGGGGAATCCCGAGCTGGGTGTATGGAGAGGAACCTGGTGCCAAATGCCGTGGTTGGGGTATTGTAATACCAGCGTTACTCCCTTCAGCTCACAGGGTGCTATTTTGAGATAGTAAATCCTCTGTGTATTCCAAAAATAAACATGCAATCTTCTCATAGATAAAGTGCTTCAATAATCTCTTCCACCACTTAAGCGAACGACACCCAAAAAAGTGCTGATAATAGAATGCGCTTACCAAAGCGATTGGACTCCTTTAATTAAAAAGAGAGTCAAATTCGCTTATGCAGATTGATGCCTGCAAACATATGATGCGTCTTCCAGTATTGACATAGACAAATCCTCTTCAAGGAGTCTCACAGGTGGAACATAGAACAGAAAAACAGCTCCATAGTGCAACCGGTTTTATTAAAAACTAATTAAAAAACAAAGCATGGGCCAAGTGGACAATTACATTAAAAAATGCCCATTCCGGCACTGGGTCTGCAGGCTCAATAGGCTCACAGAGTCAGATGATAGGGGAATCAGCTACAAACGTGACCAGGCTACTCCGCCGACGATCGTTTTGTAATACGTCTTCAGGGGGCGTGTCTACGCATTACGAAACGATCGTCGGCGGCGTAGCGTGGTCACGTTTGTAGCTGATTCCCCTATCATCTGGCTTGGGGAATCAGTTTATGTATATTCATTTATACACCTCTGACACGTTACAAAATGTTCCTATTACACTAGCGCCCACTATCATCTACCATTCACTAAATCACGAGGTATATCACTTTGTTTTTTCAGGGGAGCAGCTTTATTTATTATATATTTTATTACTTTATGTTCCACATTTATTAACCAGTTGGTAACCGCCCTATAGCCAAAATACGGCTACAGAGCGGTTACTGTACTCTAGGAGGGCGTCAATGTACGTCCTCCCAGAGACTGCGTTGTGCGCGCCCGAGCGGGCGCGCACACGCGATCGCCGGTGCTCGCCGGGTCTACGGGACCCGCAGCAACAGCACTCGCGGTAAGGAGCCAATGGACGCGGCTCCTTACCACGTGATCGCGCCGTCCAATGACGGCGCGATCACATTTGTAAACAAACCCTGCAGCTGGGTCACATGCAGGTCATCTCTCTCCTCTCCTCACACCGTTGCAGCGTGAGAGGAGAGGAGAGAGATTTTTTCAAATCGATAGTAAGTGCCAGCAGTGCCCAGCAATCCCCAGCAGTCCCCAGCAGTGCCCAGCAGTGCCCAGCAGTGCCCAGCAGTGCCCCATCTTTACCCCAGCAGTGCCATCTGTCCCCTAGGAAGTGCCATCTGTCCCCCAGGAAGTGCCATCTGTGCCCCAGGCAGTGCCATCTGTGCCCCACTAGTGCCATCTGTGCCCCACTAGTGCCATCTGTGCCACCTGTGCCCCACAAGTGCCCCAACAGTGCCACCTGTCCTACACCAGTGAACACCAGTGCCACAAAAGTAAAACAACACTGCCACATCAGTGCCACAACACTGCCACCTGTGCCCATAAGTGCCACCTGTGCCCATAAGTGCCACCTGTGCCCATAAGTGCCCACAAGTGCCGCCTGTGCCCACAAGTGCCGCCTGTGCCCACGAGTGCCGCCTGTGCCCACGAGTGCCGCCTGTGCCCACGAGTGCCGCCTGTGCCACACCAGTGCCGCCTGTGCCACACCAGTGCCGCCTGTGCCACACCAGTGCCGCCTGTGCCACACCAGTGCCGCCTGTACCAAACCAGTGCCGCACCAGTGTCATCTGAGCCACACCAGTGTCATCTGAACCACATCAGTGCCGCCTGTGCCCATCAGTGCCACCTGTGCCCATCAGTGCCGCCTGTGCCCATCAGTGCCACCTGTGCCACACCAGTGCCGCCTGTACCAAACCAGTGCCGCCTGTACCAAATTATAATCAGCTGTTGTGGAAATTTAAAGATGTATTTAATATGTATTGTCATAATGGCACCCATGGTTGGTTCTCCCTCAGCCCGCTCTAGAAAGCTGACTGGGGCAGACAGACTGGTGGAGATACACTTCCTGATTTGGAGAAGGGTGTTTGTGGAGGGGGGGTGTCGGCCGGCGAAAGGGCCCCTGTGTGATGCACAGATATTCGCCTTCTCGGTGCGTCCGCTTTGCAAGCGCATTGTCAATTTAGCTGGTGTGCGCGCCTGTCATCTCTCAGTACCTGATCAACACTGTTTTGTGATGTGCGCCTACACCTGCAGATAAGCTCCTCCCATCAGGAACTGTATCCTATTGTTATTATATTGCTGTATTGTTATTGATTATTGCTGTATTGTTATTGATGTATTGTTATTGATTATTGCTGTATTGTATTGTTGTTGTTGTATTATTTTGTTATTGCTGTATGGAATCCCTGTTGGAGGGGTTTCCATACAAGGGCATCTGCTGGGTGAAGCTGACACCCTGTGAGCTCACTTCCTATGGAGGTGGTCACATGTTGTGACCTCACTTCCTACTGAGTCTTTTAATTAAACTGCCTGCAACCGTCTAAGCATTGTTCCAATCACATGTCTGTGATTGGTTCTTTTGAATGTATACACCATGTCTGATTGGCTGTTTTGTAAAGCCACCACCTTCTTTTGTTACTCAAATTGACATAAATAAAGGGAAAAGGGGGTTGAAGTCAGAAGAGATGATGACTGAGAGCTGAATGGAATGAGAACATGCTGGTGTGAGGTCTCTTGCTTGTATGAATGGCAGAGAATGATGGTGAGTGAATCTATTTAGTTTAATTATGGATTATTTCATTAAGATGGATTCTGTGCTTAATAGCACAGGGCAAAATGGCGGTATGCTCTGCGTACAGCCCAGCTTTTTGCCACGACAGTTAATTGGCGGGCCAGAATGTAGGAGCAGACTGGGCCCCTTTGGGTATCGGTTATGTTCCGATGCGTGGGGGACTCTTCTCTGCGAAAGAATAAATTTGACGTTTTAATGAAATAATGCTTGTGCGATTGGACGTATGTATGTGTGCGATTGGACGGGTGTGTGTGCGAGCGATTGGACACGTGTGTGTGTGTGTGCGAGCGATTGGACACGTGTATGATGGCTTGCGTTATGATTGCTTGCGTTTGTGAAATCGAGTGGATTTGATTGTACATGTATGTATGAATTATGTGTGTATGCCTGAATGCTGTATGATTGAACAGTTTGTAAGTAAGTAATTGATTGTTTGACCAGATTAAAACTGCTTGGAAAAATTACCTTTTGTGTACGGTTTGTTTAGCCAGGCATGGCTTCTCTGACCATGTGGTGGACCATGCGGCTTGGGGGAGGGGCGGACAGTGTTCTGATTCTGAAAGTTAGATATAACATTTTTATGATGCATATGGAAACTGTATATTGTGGATGATTTGTCAGTATAGAGGTGGCATTATTCAGCCTGCGATGTGTGCAGGGGGACATTTTGTATCTTTTGAATGTAATGTCTTCATGTGTGCGGCTGAGACTTTGTTTGAACCTCAATGTCTTGTTCCTGTGAATGAGAAATGGAGACTGTGTGTATTTACATAATTTTATGTTGGACGGGTTGCCTTTGTATAGTTCGGCCAGGCAAGGCATGTTCCATGGTGTAAGATGGTTTCTCTGGCCATGCGGCTTGGGGGAGGGGAGACAGTGTTGGATCTCTGTGTTTCTTGAGAGTACAATTTTTAAGAGCAAAGTCATGTGTAATATGTTCATGATCTATGTGAGGAATAGAAATTAATAAATTGTGATTTTTACCTTTTGTATGGGACCAAAAGACATGTCCCTGTGAGTGTGGCTGAACTGTGATTGAATTGTTTGGCTGATGAAGGAACGTGTGCGCATGGTTTGCAATGAAGCTGTTTTGTTTGGATCGCATTTCCTTTGGCTGCTAGCATGAAAAGAGTTTTTTTTAAGGTTTTAAATGTGACCTCTTTGTGAATTTCTTAAATGGCTTGTTATGAAAGGTGATGCCACGGTGTGTACATGAACTTTGAGAAAAGTGTTTATTTTATGTTGTGTTTCATATAACTAACTGAAATTTTTTGAATGTGCTGTGTTGGCAAAAGGTCCGATTTGAAGCAGCCTCAAATGCGGCTCTGGGGGGGGGGTTCCCACCATCCCTGTGCTCAGTGTGAGGGGTTCCCACTATTCCTGTGCTCATTATGAGGGGTTCACACCATGAAAAGGTCCGATTTGAAGGAGCCTAAAATGTGTGCCTTGTTGGTTGGTTGTTTTTAGAAAATGTTTTTGGTGTTCGTTTTTGATGTTCCATGTGTTGTCTTTGTGGAGAGATTCTAGGCAGATTTTTGGGGGCTGCATTTGGCAGCCATCTTGTTTTCTATGGTCGTTGGCGGCCATTTTGTGAGGTGCAGTCTGTTTGCTCTGTGGGTCATCCTGGGTCATCTTTTGGGTGTGATACCATGTGACTGAGCAGTGGAATTTTTGCAGCCTTTGGGGCAGATTTTGATGTTTAGGGTGATTTCGAGGCGCAGTTAAATTGTTTTTTGCAAGCGTAAATGGCGCCATTGTTTGCTTGGTTTGTCGCCATTTTGAGATGCAGTTTAAAGCGCTATCTTTTGAATAGTGCTTGCGTGCTAGGGCTAATTTGTATACAGGATCTGACTAACCTACCGGCTGACTTTGCAGTGTAAGAGTGGAGGCTTTTGTGTAGAATTTCGTTTTTGGGTGAAAACACTGCTTTGCATGCACTGAATTTTGATGGATTGTGGAACTGGTTTGAATGCATTTTTGTGCACAGCGATGTGCGTTGCTTTTGGATTTGAATATTTGGGAATTTCCCTGCAGATGGGAGGAAATTGTTTTACCTTTCCTGAACCAAAATAATTTTGTTTTAAAAGGAGAGTCAGTTCTGGCTTTGTTTACTATTGGATAATACTTCCAGGGGATATTTGTGGTCCATGGAGTTTTTTTTTGATGAAGATAGACTTCCCCTCCCTCTTCCTGTCATTATGTAAATAAACCAGAATTGGGTTTTACGAGCTGAGCATACAGCAGGAAGTCAGTGGGAGGAGTTTTGAAGTCTTCTGAATGATGAGCAATGGTATTTGTGTCCTGAAAGGACAACGGAAAATATTTTGGCGTTTTTAAAAGGTTTTTGTGAAGTGTTATACTGTAAATACAGTTTTGGGTATGCGAGAGCGAAACAGGAGGGCTTCACCATTATTGATGTGACATCTAGACGCAGGTAGAAAGAAGCCATAATATTGTTTTGAAAAGTGGAGGATTTCATGGTGCGTTGTAGTTTGCCTGGCGAACACATTTTAGGAGGCTTTATATCGTGAGACAGGTCTGGCCGTGTACAATAATCGGAAATCCTGTGCGCGATTGTATTAGCATAAATGTGAGGAGTAGTACGCTAATTGCCCTGCTCAGGCCGTGTAGAATAATCGGAATGCAGGGATCGGTTATGATTTTAAAGGCGCAAGCCATAACCGCTCCGAAAATAAGCGCATTGGTTTTCTGGACGCAGATTCACCAATAAAAAATCGATTGAATCGTCGTGGGATGTGCCGCCCATGCAGTGCACCAGTCAGACAGCTGCACGCATATGAAGCCTGGGTTTGGGGCTCCGGACATGAGACCCCTTAAAGAATGACATAGGTGGTCAGAGGGTACAGTAAGGTGTACTCCTTTGGAAGGTACTCTGGCTGGAGGTATGAGACCTCAGAATAAAGATACCTTGAATGTAGTTCAGATATGGCTTCAGAAATCTGTAATGATGAGTGTGGATGGAGGCGTGGTGACCCTCAAAGGAGAGCTATACATAGCCGGTCTATGCAAGGCTCTCACGCTATTCTCATATTTTCCCATTGTATTTTCTTCTATTGCTGAAAGTGAAGGCAGATTTCCAGCGGGTTTTTGTTTTTTTCATTTTTGTTTTGGATACTATGAATATCTCCCCCCACATTTGTATATGAATGTTTGTATGTAGTAACGTGAATATGTTCGAATTTACCGCGGCGATGCGTCGCGGCTGTTGTATTTTTGTAGAAACGGGGAAAGTAAGTGTTACAAAGAATTTCGTTTGAATCGGTTTTGAAAGAATGTCATTGAAAATTTACAGGAATGTCATTTTTGTTTGCCATTCTCTGCAGGATAAATATGAGGGATGAAGTAATGATTTCTGTTTAAGTATTTTTCAGGTCCAAGAAGCTTCTGGAAGTTTCTGTACATAGAGAGCAGGTGTATGTAGACAGCTGTACACATGGATAAATACGAGTCTAAGAAGGTTTAAAGGATCATAGGCTATCTCATTGTTTCTTCTTCCTCCAGTCTGTAATGAGGAAGAAAATGGGGGGATAAATAAATGTAAAAGTGACAGTTTTTCGAACTGATAACACTAATCTTTCTAATTCTAATCAAGTTTGTGCCAAGACTGTCTTTCTTTGATAGAATTTGAATCGGCAAGCAGCAGTCTGGTGAAGTAGGTTCCCATTTTAGATGAACCTCCCAATGGTTCCAGGTATTACAGGAGATGGTAAGGTATTACAGGCGACAGGGAGACACGCACAGATTGCGCAGTGAACACAGTCCCGAGGTCGGGGTTATTGTCATAAGGTTTGTTTGGAGGTCAACCGAAACCAGGGTCGTACTCCCCTCGTCAGCTGTCACGTCTTTTCTCAGGTGATGGGGTGAGTGTGATCACTGTAACATGAACTTCAAAGGGGTTCAGGAGAGTCTCTCCTGGACCCCGACACGGTAATTGGTTTTCATTTTTCCCAACCAGGTGACTGGGTCGTTTGTAAAGAAACTTGATGGAGGAGACCACGCCAGCCACTGCAAGACGCGGCTCCTCCACATCAAAGAAATTAGTAGTATCTTCGTTTATTTTGTATTTGTTTGTTTAGTAAATTTTAGCAGAGGTAACAATGAAAAGAATCCCAAGTTATTATTTAGTCTATTTTATGACTATTTAGGAAAGTGAACGGGACGGATTGCGGGGTCTGTTCTGAGTCTCCACCGAGCTTTAGTGCCCAGCGATGACAGCGGTACATGTTATTTATGATGTTATGATTGGTATGAGGATTATTGACAAACTAGTGAAGACTCCGAACAGACATTTGTCAATAGAATTTAATGAGATGTCTTTAGAGGGTAGAATTGTTTTTTTGTTTTTATGGCTCTGTTCTTCAGTTGGGTATCTATAGCTTATTAAGGAAATTCCCCCAATGCAGGAGGTTCATGTGTGGTGGTGAAGCTGTCCCAGCATCCTATATCGCGGCCGATCGCAAGGATCTGATGGCGCAAGAGAAAGTAGGAATGACAGGGACAGCAAGACGGGAATTGTTCACCAACCCGGACCAGGTCTGGGCATGGTTTCCTGCATGTACAAGGTGGGAGGGGCTTGAGCTTATGATACGATTGAACAATTCACACCTATTGAGGATGGAATGTTTCATGTGACTGTTGAAGCTACAAGGAAGTTCTCACGGCCCAAGGGCGATTTCTGGGAATTCACAAGTAAAGATTGTTATACCTGGATCGGGGATACTGGGAATTGGAGTTCAGGCCCATATGGATAAGGTTTAGGTCCCTGCAAGGCAGAGCCAGAGCTGTAGCTAAGTGAAGGTTGGGAATCTTTGGGGATTAATTTTTATTTTACAGCGGATCGTGGTTGATGGAAATGGGAATATATATACTCATGTCGTTTTTATTTCTATTCTTTCTATGTCGTGATGAGGCGCTCCTGTTGCCTGATTGGACGCGTGACCAGAGCCGGAGCAGATGACCACAGTTTCCTTGATGAGACGCCCCGAAGCCGGACCCACGTACAAGACACAGAGGACCCCAGACCGATCGATTACTACAGCTCACCAAGTTGTGTCCTCCTTATAAGTCATGTCTCCTGAAGAACAGAGTCTACATGTCAAGCCGTGTTTTCCTTTTTATGGACTGTAAAGACTGATTTAGATCTAGGTGTAAGAAGACTATCAAGATTGGAAGGACAAATGGGAGCAATATGACAAAAAGGGAGGACTGTTGTGGAAATTTAAAGATGTATTTAATATGTATTGTCATAATGGCACCCATGGTTGGTTCTCCCTCAGCCCGCTCTAGAAAGCTGACTGGGGCAGACAGACTGGTGGAGATACACTTCCTGATTTGGAGAAGGGTGTTTGTGGAGGGGGGGTGTCGGCCGGCGAAAGGGCCCCTGTGTGATGCACAGATATTCGCCTTCTCGGTGCGTCCGCTTTGCAAGCGCATTGTCAATTTAGCTGGTGTGCGCGCCTGTCATCTCTCAGTACCTGATCAACACTGTTTTGTGATGTGCGCCTACACCTGCAGATAAGCTCCTCCCATCAGGAACTGTATCCTAATGTTATTATATTGCTGTATTGTTATTGATTATTGCTGTATTGTTATTGATGTATTGTTATTGATTATTGCTGTATTGTATTGTTGTTGTATTGTTGTTGTATTATTTTGTTATTGCTGTATGGAATCCCTGTTGGAGGGGTTTCCATACAAGGGCATCTGCTGGGTGAAGCTGACACCCTGTGAGCTCACTTCCTATGGAGGTGGTCACATGTTGTGACCTCACTTCCTACTGAGTCTTTTAATTAAACTGCCTGCAACCGTCTAAGCATTGTTCCAATCACATGTCTGTGATTGGTTCTTTTGAATGTATACACCATGTCTGATTGGCTGTTTTGTAAAGCCACCACCTTCTTTTGTTACTCAAATTGACATAAATAAAGGGAAAAGGGGGTTGAAGTCAGAAGAGATGATGACTGAGAGCTGAATGGAATGAGAACATGCTGGTGTGAGGTCTCTTGCTTGTATGAATGGCAGAGAATGATGGTGAGTGAATCTATTTAGTTTAATTATGGATTATTTCATTAAGATGGATTCTGTGCTTAATAGCACAGGGCAAAATGGCGGTATGCTCTGCGTACAGCCCAGCTTTTTGCCACGACACAGCACATTGATTATCAGTGCAGCCCCCCATCAGATGTGTCCATCAGATTCCAATAAGTGCCCATCTACATGAGAAATAAAAAGGATAACAAATAAAAAATATATATAAAAGCTACTCCCCTGAAAGTGCGATAGTGTGATATGTGGGGTGTGTATTATAAGGAGGCTCTATTTTAAATTTACACTATATTATATAGCATAAACAAATAAAGTGTATAGTGCTTAATCATTCATGTTGAAAATTAACAGTCCAGTGATTAGAAAATGCTCATCATTAAAC
Organism: Rana temporaria; assembly: GCF_905171775.1. Taxonomy (NCBI): domain Eukaryota; kingdom Metazoa; phylum Chordata; class Amphibia; order Anura; family Ranidae; genus Rana; species Rana temporaria. Next base: position 128,925,781 of record NC_053496.1, read on the forward strand.
AAAGTGCATAAGAAAACAAAACAAGCAAAATAATAAATATTATATATATATATATATATATATATATATATATATATATATATATATATATATTAGGGCTGTGACTGATTAAAATTTTTGTGTTCGATTAATCGTTTTTTTTTTAATCGATTAATCGACTAATTTCGATTAATTAACGCACATACAGATACAACTACTTTTAGCTGATCTCCTTGCATTGCAACTCTGCATTAGCCACTGGTAAATGTGGTGGGGGCAGTATGGGGGCAGATGTGTATATTACAGCATCTGCCCCCATGCTGTAATATACACATCTGCCCCCATGCTGTAATGTACACATCTGACCCCATGCTGTAATATACACATCTGCCCCCATACTGCAAGAATATACACATCTGCCCCCCATACTGCCCCCACCACATTTACCAGTGGCTAATGCAGAGTTGCAATGCAAGGAGATCAGCTAAAAGTAGTTGTGTGGCAGATGTGTACATTACAGCATGGGGCAGATGTGTATATTCTTGCAGTTTGGGGGCAGATGTGTACATTACAGCATGGGGGCAGATGTGTACATTACAGCATGGGGGCAGATGTGTACATTACAGCATGGGGGCAGATGTGTACATTACAGCATCTGCCTCCATGCTGTAATGTACACATCTGCCCCCATGCTTTAATATACACATCTGCCTCCCATACTGCAAGAATATACACATCTGCCCCCATGTGTACATTACAGCATGGGGGCAGATGTGTATATTCTTGCAGTATGGGGGCAGATGTGTACATTACAGCATGGGGGCAGATGTGTACATTACAGCATGGGGGCAGATGTGTACATTACAGCATGGGGGCAGATGTGTACATTACAGCATGGGGGCAGATGTGTACATTACAGCATGGAGGCAGATGTGTACATTACAGCATGGGGGCAGATGTGTACATTACAGCATCTGCCTCCATGCTTTAATATACACATCTGCCTCCCATACTGCAAGAATATACACATCTGCCCCATGTGTACATTACAGCATGGGGGCAGATGTGTACATTACAGCATGGGGGCAGATGTGTACATTACAGCATCTGCCCCCATGCTTTAATATACACATCTGTCCCCATACTCCAGGAATATATACATCTGCCCCATAATGTTACCACACACAGATGGTTGTCCTTTCTTACCTGACTATCAGGCAGGCAGACCCATCTGCAGCGTAGCCGATGGACACACGTGCGCAAGGGAAGAAGATACAAGCAGGCGGGCAGGTGATGATGACGTCAGCGCGCCGCGGCTCCGGAGCTAGGCCGAAGCCGCGGCCTTTCCTATGGGCGAGACCGCGGAGCTCACTCCGCGGATCGTCATCGATCAAAATAATTTTAATCGACCAAAGAAATTAACGATTAATCAACCAATTAATCGTTAATTTCCGCAGCCCTAATATATATATATATATATATCAAAACATCCATGTGATTTGTGAAGCAACGTTGGTCTTTGACACCATCACCACTGCCAAACCGATTTGACATGGCAACACCCGGTCAATAAGGGTAAGTATCCTACTCACCAGACCACCATGACCTCTTAAATTAAAAAGAAAGCTCAGGTGGGGCTTTGTAAGTTTAAAGATCTGGATGTGTGATCTGTGATCTGTGCTGGTACTGAAGGGATATGCCTGGAAATTGCTCTGCCACAGTATAGCTCAGAATAAAATGTAGAGAAGCTGTACCATAGCATAATTCAATTTATTAAACAACAAGCCAAGTGGCCGCTTACTTTAAAAGTGCCTGTACTGCCAGGTAGATTGTGGATCAGCTGTCTCATTCGTGTTGTGGTTGATCAGCATGCATTCCACCGCCTGGAGATACAGGAATCGGGAAGTGGCCGGAAGTGTAAACGTGACCGGGATACCTCGATGTATGTTTTGTCATGATGACGTCTTTAGTAGTGTTGAGCAGAATATGCCATATTCGATTTCGCGATATATCTCGAATATATATTCGAATATTCGAGATATATTCGCTAAATTCGAATATTCGTGATATTTTATCGAAATTAATTGAATGCGATTTTTCGCTATTGCGAATGCGAAAATAATTGCGATTTTTTTTAATAACTGCGGTAGGAGCGCTCTGATTGGCTTAGAATATTCGTGATATTTTATCGAAATATCGCAACATGCGAATGCGATATTTATTGCGCAATTTCGAGATATGCTGGAGGAGCGCTCTGATTGGCTCAAAATATTCGTGATATTTTATCGAAATATCGCAACATGCGAATGCGATATTTATTGCGCAATTTCGAGATATGCTGGAGGAGCGCTCTGATTGGCTCAGAATATTCGTGATATTTTATCTAAATATCGCAACATGCGAATGCGATATTTATTGCGCAATTTCGAGATATGCTGGAGGAGCGCTCTGATTGGCTCAGAATATTCCTGATATTTTATCGAAATATCGCAACATGCGAATGCGATATTTATTGCGCAATTTCGAGATATGCTGGAGGAGCGCTCTGATTGGCTCAGAATATTCCTGATATTTTATCGAAATATCGCAACATGCGAATGCGAAATTTATTGCAGATATTTCGAAAACTGCTGTAGCAGCACTCTGAAATCGAATATGTATGATATTTTAACCAAAATACATATTGCGATTGCGATTTTTCGATCGCGCATGCGCAATTGCGCGAACAACACGCGACCATTTCCTGGAGCCTTGCCAGTTTCCCAATATTACAGCAACATGGTGGGAAGCAATTTCACAAAGTCTGAGGAAAAGTTGCTGATTTGTGTAAGTATTTTGACCACTGTTATTTCATCATCTTCAACTGCATTTAAGTCTAGTTTAAAAGTTAGTATATATGATCAGATATTAGTATTTAACCAAAAATGTGTCTCCTGCTTTTACAAAACTACAAGTCCCAGCATGCCTGGACAGCTGCAGACACCCTGGTTGGCAAATGTGTATTTAGGCACTTTTCCTTGTTATTTAGCATAATGAATTTAAAATTTTTTTGGACATAGGACGTATGCGAACGTCCTGACTTCAGTGTCCTCAAGGCCCAAGGACGTTCGAATACATATTGCCCTTTAGATGTTGCAGAACTACAACTTCCAGCATGCCTGGGAATGCTGGCACTTCTAGTATTGTAAGTTCTGCAGGCCCACATTTTTCAGGCCTTTATGCACGGGTCTCTAAACTGTGGCACTCTAGATGCAGCAAAAGTAAAATTCTTAGCATGCACTGAAAGACCGTGGCTGATGGGAGTAGTAGTTTTGCAACAGCTGGAGGTGGACTGGTCTTGAAACCCAGAGTTAGGTAACAAACCCGTAGTGTTTTGCAACCATTCTGCCTCCAGCTGGTTATTTTCTGTTGAAAAGCCTGTGGCGTGCAAAACACAACCCAAAAACTCCACCCGGTGCAAGGAAAAATTTGCACACACCTAAAGAGTGACATCACAAAAAACTGCGACGGTTGCATACGTCAGTGGTCCTCCGAAAAGGTCCCGTCTCTGACCCCCCGGGGCGTTAGGCTCCTAGGCTCCTGACAGGGAAAAGAGTTACTGTGGTCCATACAGCCGAAGCCATATGGACCCATCTCGGTCCAAGCAGCGCAATCAACACGCGAACAACACGCGACCATTTCCTGGAGCCTTGCCAGTTTCCAACTTATGATCGCAGCGCAATCACACAGCAACATGGTTGGAAGCAATTTCACTAAGTCTGAGGAAAAGTTGCTGATTTGTGTAAGTATTTTGACCACTGTTATTTCATCATCTTCAACTGCATTTAAGTCTAGTTTAAAAGTTAGTATATATGATCAGATATTAGTATTTAACCAAAAATGTGTCTCCTGCTTTTACAAAACTACAAGTCCCAGCCCAGCCCAGCATTTAAGTCTAGTTTAAAAGTTAGTATATATGATCATATATTAGTATTTCACAAAAAATGTGTCTCCTGCTTTTACAAAACTACAAGTCCCAGCATGCCTGGACAGCTGCAGACACCCTGGTTGGCAAATGTGTATTTAGGCACTTTTCCTTGTTATTTAGCATAATGAATTTAAAAATTTTTTGGACATAGGACGTATGCGAACGTCCTGACTTCAGTGTCCTCAAGGCCCAAGGACGTTCGAATACATATTGCCCTTTAGATGTTGCAGAACTACAACTTCCAGCATGCCTGGGAATGCTGGCACTTCTAGTATTGTAAGTTCTGCAGGCCCCCATTTTTCAGGCCTTTATGCACGGGTCTCTAAACTGTGGCACCCTAAATGCAGCAAAAGTAAAATTCTTAGCATGCACTGACAGACCGTGGCTGATGGGAGTAGTAGTTTTGCAACAGCTGGAGGTGGACTGGTCTTGAAACCCAGAGTTAAGTAACAAACACGTAGTGTTTTGCAACCATTCTGCCTCCAGCTGTTTTTTTCCTGTTGAAAAGCCTGTGGCGTGCAAAACACAACCCAAAAACTCCACCCGGATGCAGTGAAAAATGTGCACACACCTAAAGAGTGACATCACAAAAAACTGCGACTGGTACATACGTCAGTGGTCCTCCGAAAAAGGTCCCGTCTCTGACCCCCCGGGGCGTTAGGCTCCTGACAGGGAAAAGAGTTAGCAACGCATATCTCCCCTATACGTGTATCCTGTGTTGTTAATAATATATTCATAATTATGCAAATGATAATGGCTGCTATATTTATGCAAAAAAGGTGGCGACCGAAATGGCAGGATATAAAATCTTTCATGTTACCCCTGTCATTGATTAATAAGGCGAGAATGCTTCCAATTGTTGAATAGCATACATTTACGTCATATATCCATAAGGCTGTCAACAGAAGTATTACAATATACTTTGTTCTTCATCTTGCAGAAGTTCCTGGAAACAGGATACGATGACCTGCGGCGGCAGCCACAGAAAAGGGCTGTGGTCAGCGCCCTAATCGCTGACTTTGGCGGCCAACATGACCACAAGGCCATTGTTAAGAAGTGGTCTGACCTGAAGAGGCGCCAAATGGGTAATGTCAGACGTCTTCGGGCTAAATATCATCCAGGTAAGTTATTGTTGACAGTTATGTTTTTTTTTAAAAAAGTGTATTTTGTGCGTGAACTCGAAAGAGAGAGGAGCCGGCCTGCAGGAGTTGGGAGGCCTCCCCCAGAGGCAATCTGCCACCTTTCTCCATGCCCCGGTTGGCAATGGCGGGTGTGAGGGGGTCCTCCCAACCCAACCTCGCATAGCACACCCACCAGTGGCGGGGCTGAGACCACCAAACTCAATTCACAGGTAGCCGAGAGCGGGATCCGAACCCCTAGCTGCAGAGGTGAATCAGTTGTCAGTGCAGTGGCAATCGCGTGGAGCCACCGCAGCTCCTTTGGTGACAGTTATGTAAGGTCATATGTAATTCATGTAAGGTCAGATGTTGTTAACCAAGATGCCATGTTGTGCTAACATATATCACCACCGGCCAAGGTATTCATAGTACTGTTGAAAAAAGACATGGGGCAGCAGACAGGAACACAGAAGTTATGTGGGAACATAATTTTCCCATTGCTTTGCATGGGACTTTAAAGAAAAACCCCGACCATGGCAAGTGGGGGTGGGTAAGGTTTAAACCACCTATCCTATGTTTGTGGCTGACATATAAGTAACCTGTGTGCCAAGTTTCATATAAATATCTTTAGCCGTTTGTACGTGATGCTGGAACATACATACATACATACATACATACATACATTTATGCACACACACACGTTGAGTTTTATATATATAGATTACCACTAAATTCCTGTGTTAGGAGTGGGGTTGTTATAGTAATCCCGTGTGCTCCATCAGGCCCTTTTTTTAACATGAGATGGTCTGAACAAAACAAAGGAGACAAAAACAGCTCATTTTAACATGGTTGCATCCCAGCTCACGCTCAGTCCCCTGTAGTGCCCACAAGACCCTTTAATATAACATTGTCCCATTGGTTAACTGTCTATATAAATCAATTTGTATTCATATACAATACAGCACAGTACACAGAATTTGCATACGTCATTAGAAAACATTTTTATAATATATGAACATTGTGTTATTATAGGAGCTCCAATGCCAGTTGTCCGCGCCAAGCGCAGAAGGCGCCAGGCCGATGAGGAGGAGGAGGAGGATGCGGCAGAGGAGGATGCGGCAGAGGAGGACATGGATGAGGAGGAGCAGCCAGGGCCCTCCCACTCCCCAACCCCAGCTCCTGTTGAGGAGCAAGCTGAGGAGCTTCCCCCCCCCACCACCCCAACTTCTCAAGCAGAAGAGCAGGAGGAAGAGAGCGGTCCTGTGAGCCTCATTCAGGAAGGTAAATATGTGCACAATGATTAATAACATTTCAACAACAAAATGTAGATATAAAAATGGACAACATATAAAGCGCACCTGTCAGATTGTAGAACCATAATATGGTATTGATGCTAGAAGTATACAGGTAGTGCATAATTATTAGGCAAGTTGTATTTTTTGAGGATTCATTTTATTATTGAACAACAACCATGTTCTCAATGAACCCCAAAAACTCATTAATATCAAAGCTGAATTTTTTTGGAAGTAGTTTTTAGTTTGTTTTTAGTGTTAGTTATTTTCGGGGGATATCTGTGTGTGCAGGTGACTACTATTACTGTGCAGAATTATTAGGCAACTTAACCAAAAAATAAATAGATAGCCATTTCAATGATTTATTTTTAACAGTGAAACCAATATAACATCTCAACATTCACAAATACACATTTCTGACATTTAAAAACAAAACAAAAACAAATCAGTGACCAATATAGCCACCTTTCTTTGCAAGGACACTCAAAAGCCTGACATCCATGGATTCTGTCAGTGTTTTGATCTGTTCACCATCAACATTGCGTGCAGCAGCAACCACAGCCTGCCAGACACTGTTCAGAGAGGTGTACTGTTTTCCCTCCTTGTAAATCCCACATTTGATGATGGACCACAGGTTCTCAATGGGGTTCAGATCAGGTGAACAAGGAGGCCATGTCATTACTTTTTTTTATTTAATACCCTTTCTTGCCAGCCACGCTGTGGAGTACTTTGACACGTGTGATGGAGCATTGTCCTGCATGAAAATCATGTTTTTCTTGAAGGATGGTGACTTTTTCCTGTACCACTGCTTGAAGAAGGTCTCTTCCATAATCTGGCAGTAGGACTGGGAGTTGAGCTTGACTCCATCCTCAATCCGAAAAGGCCCCACAAGCTCATCTTTGATGATACCAGCCCAAACCAGTACTCCACCACCACCTTGCTGGCGTCTGAGTCGGACTGGAGCTCCCTGCCCTTTACCAATCCAGCCACGGGCTCTTCCATCTGGCCCATCAAGACTCACTCTCATTTCAGCAGTCCATAAAACCTTAGAAAAATCTTTCTTGAGATATTTATTGGCACAGTCTTGACGTTGCAGCTTGTGTGTCTTGTTCAGTGGTCATCGTCTTTCAGCCTTTCTTACCTTGGCCATGTCTCTGGGTATTGCACACCTTGTGCTTTTGGGCACCCCAGTGATGTTGCAGCTCTGAAATATGGCCAATCTTGTGGCAAGTGGCATCTTGGCAGCTGCACGCTTAACTTTTCTCAGTTCATGGGCAGTTATTTTGCACCTTTGTTTTTCCACACGCTTCTTTTGTTTGATGATCACGCTTCAGAAGCTTTGCAACTTTAAGAGTGCTGCATCCCTCTGCTAGATATCTCTCTATTTTGGACTTTTCAGAGTCTGTCAAATCCTTCTTTTGGCCAATTTTGCCAAAGAAAAGGAAATTGACTAATAATTATGCACACCTGATATAGAGTGTTGATGTCATTAGACCACACACCTTCTCATTACAGAGATGTACATTACCTAATATGCCTAATCTGTAGTAGGCTTTCGAGCCTATACAGCTTGGAGTAAGACAACATGCATAAAGAGGATGATGTGGTCCAAATACTCATTTGCCTAATAATTCTGCACTCCCGGGATGTGTTAGACACATAACAAGTGTATACACATGATAATGATTGATTAATAAGCAAAAAAAAATATTTATTTATTTGGTAACGTTATTTGAAATCCAAATGTTTTTTTATTATATCCTAAAAGCATCAAGAGATCTGAAGAGGCAAAATATACTCATTGAAAAGACGCACCAGAAGATCCTTCAGAACCAGCGTAAGATGAGCTACCTCAACCAACAAAATGCTCTGCTAGAGCAGCAGCTATCGGGTCAGATTGCGGAAATGCACCGCATTCAAAAACGGATTGAGAGCTATATTTAAATTTATTTTTGTATTAAAAAAACTTATTTTTTGGAAATGTTTCATTTCTTTTTGAGATAGAGTTGTAGGTTTTTCAACACATCTAACTTCACATCAAACAAATCAACATCAACACATTTAACTTCATAATAAGCAAAAACATTTTATACTATTATTTTATTTAACATTAACCTAGGACAAACTAAAGCACACGACACAGACACGACGAACACAAAATAAACTGTTGAAAAATGAACATAACAAAAGCAACAATATATATATATATATATACAAAGAGAGAGAGAGGGAGAGCAAGAAAGAGAGAGAATGCAGATGAGCTCTTGCAGTCAGCCCAATGGTTGCAGTATAAATGCCGCAAAACAGGGTTTAACATAAGGTTCATTGTTATAGTTACACTTGCTGTTTAGATCCGGTCTGGTAGTCCGGTCTGGTAGCTTGTAGCGGAGGCTGTTGGTGGATCCGCTGTGCCAGAAAGGTCATGAAGCTTTACTCAGCATGGAGGCAGCAGCAGGAGTATTAAAATATAATATAACTAGACAATGCATTTCCTGAGGAAAATGCGAGTGGGAATGCTGAATAGCTTAATTGGTGAGCCCCTTGCCAAAGACATTCACCATAACCACTACACTATCTTTAGGACACACAGCTTCTTTCTCTATCTGCAAAGTATAGAGTATGCTGACTTCCTGGTCGCCCCTCCCCCCTCAATAGGTTTCCCCTCCCCCCCAGGTCAGTGAGGAGGAATATTGCACTGAGGTCAGGAAAGTTATTTATGGAAAGAAATAACATTACAAACGCTTTTAATTCACAGATCTAATACATGATTTAAGCCTCCAAACAAAGCTTAATAAATCCTCAAACGTACATGCAATTGATACAACGACTACACCGTTTGAAATACACGGCCCTTGTAAACGCATCGATATGAAATTTATGTAGATAAACTTAAAAATGTGGCCATTTCTGCGATTTAGAAAAGAGCGTCTTTGTGAGTTCTGCAGCAACATTTTTTAGATAATTTCACATGAGAGTCTATGAGACATAATTTCTGGCTGTTGCTCCAATAATTAAAACTAAAATACGTATCGCAGAATTGGTCACATTGCCATAAACCAGACAAGCATAGCTACGTTTTGATCTAAAAATTGTGTATGAAAAGTAGATCTTGTGGGCGTGAGACCAATTTGTTTCCCCTTTTTGTAAAGATATTTTTAATTACAAAGATCTCCAATGTTAAGGTCACATGACAGACTCTAAATCCCCTCCATAGGATTACATTATAACCTATTGCATTTTTGTGAAAAATTCGCAAAACGTAAATTGCGTTTTCACCAAAAAATTGTAAACGATAACGATCTGAAAAGTCATAGCCGGATAGCTAAATATTTTGTGACCGCTTTAAAGTTTTTTCAGTGTCTGTAAGTGAAAGTATGAAGTAGCTGAAACTTTTGGCATGGCATGTGAATTCAAAGGGGAAAAGGATGTTCTCATTGACTTCAATGTTTAAAAAAAGGGTCTAAAAGCTTAAAATTTATAAAAGTGTAAAAAGTAGAAAAAAACTTGAAGAAGTCCCATCATTAGCTGAACGAGACGAACATTTTTACAGTTGAATGGTCTCAATAGCTGAAAGTATGCCGAAGTTACGCAGAACCAAAAAACTTAAGGAATAATAAGATTACTAAATTTACGGATATCAATACTGGAAATGTTTATTAAAGCATTCACACTAATTAAGATTAATACATTTACGGGTATCCATACTAGGAATGCTTATTAAAGCATTCCCACTAAGTATCACACAGGCATGATTTACAAGCAGTAGTGGTAATAGTAATACATAGCATAAAAACACTTGGGGAATACTTTACAGCATCAGTAGTGGTCATAGTAGTCAATAGTGTACCAAAAAATTGGGACACAGGTGTCTTGACTGAGCTGTAATAGTAGTAGTAGACATTGACAATACAGTGTCAAATCACTCGGGCAAGAGGTGCCATGATGAACAGCAGTCTTAATAAGAGTATATAGGGTGTGAAATAACTGCTGACATAGGTGTCTTGACTGGGCAGCAGAAGCAGCAGTAGTAGTATTAACAGTAGTAGTTGATACAGAGTCATATCACATGGGCAGGAGGTGCCATCATGAACAGCAGTAGGAATAGGAGTATATAGAGTGTCAAATAACTGCTGACATAGGTGTCTTGACTGGGCAGCAGCAGCAGAAGCAGCAGTAGTATTAACAGTAGTAGTTGATACAGAGTCATATCACATGGGCAGGAGGTGCCATCATGAACAGCAGTAGGAATAGGAGTATATAGAGTGTCAAATAACTGCTGACATAGGTGTATTGACTGGGCAGCAGCAGCAGAAGCAGCAGTAGTATTAACAGTAGTAGTTGATACAGAGTCATATCACATGGGCAGGAGGTGCCATCATGAACAGCAGTAGGAATAGGAGTATATAGAGTGTCAAATAACTGCTGACATAGGTGTCTTGACTGGGCAGCAGCAGCAGAAGCAGCAGTAGTATTAACAGTAGTAGTTGATACAGAGTCATATCACATGGGCAGGAGATGCCATCATGAACAGCAGTAGGAATAGGAGTATATAGAGTGTCAAATAACTGCTGACATAGGTGTATTGACTGGGCAGCAGCAGCAGAAGCAGCAGTAGTATTAACAGTAGTAGTTGATACAGAGTCATATCACATGGGCAGGAGGTGCCATGATGAACAGCAGTAGGAATAGGAGTATATAGAGTGTCAAATAACTGCTGACATAGGTGTCTTGACTGGGCAGCAGCAGCAGAAGCAGCAGTAGTATTAACAGTAGTAGTTGATACAGAGTCATATCACATGGGCAGGAGGTGCCATCATGAACAGCAGTAGGAATAGGAGTATATAGAGTGTCAAATAACTGCTGACATAGGTGTATTGACTGGGCAGCAGCAGCAGAAGCAGCAGTAGTATTAACAGTAGTAGTTGATACAGAGTCATATCACATGGGCAGGAGGTGCCATGATGAACAGCAGTAGGAATAGGAGTATATAGAGTGTCAAATAACTGCTGACATAGGTGTCTTGACTGGGCAGCAGCAGCAGAAGCAGCAGTAGTATTAACAGTAGTAGTTGATACAGAGTCATATCACATGGGCAGGAGGTGCCATCATGAACAGCAGTAGGAATAGGAGTATATAGAGTGTCAAATAACTGCTGACATAGGTGTCTTGACTGGGCAGCAGCAGCAGCAGAAGCAGCAGCAGTAGTATTAACAGTAGTAGTTGATACAGAGTCATATCACATGGGCAGGAGGTGCCATGATGAACAGCAGTAGGAATAGGAGTATATAGAGTGTCAAATAACTGCTGACATAGGTGTCTTGACTGGGCAGCAGCAGCAGAAGCAGCAGTAGTATTAACAGTAGTAGTTGATACAGAGTCATATCACATGGGCAGGAGGTGCCATCATGAACAGCAGTAGGAATAGGAGTATATAGAGTGTCAAATAACTGCTGACATAGGTGTCTTGACTGGGCAGCAGCAGCAGAAGCAGCAGTAGTATTAACAGTAGTAGTTGATACAGAGTCATATCACATGGGCAGGAGGTGCCATCATGAACAGCAGTAGGAATAGGAGTATATAGAGTGTCAAATAACTGCTGACATAGGTGTCTTGACTGGGCAGCAGCAGCAGAAGCAGCAGTAGTATTAACAGTAGTAGTTGATACAGAGTCATATCACATGGGCAGGAGGTGCCATCATGAACAGCAGTAGGAATAGGAGTATATAGAGTGTCAAATAACTGCTGACATAGGTGTCTTGACTGGGCAGCAGCAGCAGAAGCAGCAGTAGTATTAACAGTAGTAGTTGATACAGAGTCATATCACATGGGCAGGAGGTGCCATGATGAACAGCAGTAGGAATAGGAGTATATAGAGTGTCAAATAACTGCTGACATAGGTGTCTTGACTGGGCAGCAGCAGCAGAAGCAGCAGTAGTATTAACAGTAGTAGTTGATACAGAGTCATATCACATGGGCAGGAGGTGCCATCATGAACAGCAGTAGGAATAGGAGTATATAGAGTGTCAAATAACTGCTGACATAGGTGTCTTGACTGGGCAGCAGCAGCAGCAGAAGCAGCAGCAGTAGTATTAACAGTAGTAGTTGATACAGAGTCATATCACATGGGCAGGAGGTGCCATGATGAACAGCAGTAGGAATAGGAGTATATAGAGTGTCAAATAACTGCTGACATAGGTGTCTTGACTGGGCAGCAGCAGCAGAAGCAGCAGTAGTATTAACAGTAGTAGTTGATACAGAGTCATATCACATGGGCAGGAGTTGCCATGATGTACAGCAGTCTTAATAAGAGTATATAGGGTGTGAAATAACTGCTGACATAATTGTCTTGACTGATCCAAAGGAGTCATGGGAGAAAATCATGTGGTCAGATGAGACTATAATATAATTTTTTGATCATAATTTCACTAACCGTGTTCGGAGGAAGAATAATGATGAGTACCATGCCAAGAACGCCATCCCTAATGTGAAGCATGGGGGTGGTAGCATCATGCTTTGGTGGTGTTCTTCTCAAAGAATGGTGGCTGCTTTACTTCCTGTGAAGATTCTACCCTGGGTAGAATCTTCACAGGAAGTAAAGCAGCCACCATTCTTTGAGAAGATACTGCAGGAAGCAAGAAATGTATTTCTCAATCTATCGCCATCACTCTTTTAGGAACCTCTTCTGAGCGGTGGAATTTTAGATTCTGGGAAGATCCAGGGATTTGTCAGTATTTATACTGTGAACGCCTGTTACCCCTGTAGGGGTTCAAGTATCTGGTGAGTGCGGGACCATAGGGAGCGAGCACGTTTTTTTGCACAGAAGATTTATACCTACGTTGCTCTCACGTGGAAGAAGCACACAGCACTTTTAATATTTTATTTATTTATTTATTTTTGCATGGATTTTTTGCATAAAGACTCTTTTACTGACAGTATGGAAACTGTCTGTTGAAAGCACACTGCACTACATTTATATTTTTATTTTTATTTTTATATTTATATTTATATTTATATTTATTGAATCACTCAATTTTGCATGAAGCAGAGATGGAATGATTTTCCAGCACTTGAACACTTTTTGAGTTTCTTGTTTCTTGAATAGTTTTTTGAACAGTTTGTTATTTGGATCACCACGCAACAATTTTGTTGTTTTTTGTTTTTGTTTTGGCTTTATTATACCACCCATACAACATTCATTATTTTTTGACATTTAATCTACACTTAAGGTTGGCGCCACCACCTGCTTCTCATATTTCACACTTTTTCTCCATTCTGTGGGGATTTTTCTGCAGGGGCAGCCCCTCACACTTATTATATTATATACCTTATTTTTAAATATTCTGTAGCGCAGATTCACATTTTTCCTTTTCCATAGAGTGTCAAATAACTGCTGACATAGGTGTCTTGACTGGGCAGCAGCAGCAGAAGCAGCAGTAGTATTAACAGTAGTAGTTGATACAGAGTCATATCACATGGGCAGGAGGTGCCATCATGAACAGCAGTAGGAATAGGAGTATATAGAGTGTCAAATAACTGCTGACATAGGTGTCTTGACTGGGCAGCAGCAGCAGCAGAAGCAGCAGTAGTAGTATTAACAGTAGTAGTTGATACAGAGTCATATCACATGGGCAGGAGTTGCCATGATGTACAGCAGTCTTAATAAGAGTATATAGGGTGTGAAATAACTGCTGACATAATTGTCTTGACTGATCCAAAGGAGTCATGGGAGAAAATCATGTGGTCAGATGAGACTATAATATAATTTTTTGATCATAATTTCACTAACCGTGTTCGGAGGAAGAATAATGATGAGTACCATGCCAAGAACGCCATCCCTAATGTGAAGCATGGGGGTGGTAGCATCATGCTTTGGTGGTGTTTTTCTGCACATGGGACAGGGTGACTGCACTGTATTAAGGAGAGGATGACCGGGGCCATGTATTGCAAGATTTTGGGCAACAACCTCCTTCCCTGAGTTAGAGCTTTGAAGATGGGTCGAGGCTGGGTCTTCCAACATGAGAATGACCCAAAGCACACAGCCAGGATAACCAAGGATTGGCTCTGTAAGGAGCATATCAAGGTTCTGGCGTGGCCTAGCCAGTCTCCAGACCTAAACCCAATAGAGAATCTTTGGAGGGAGCTCAAACTCCGTGTTTCTCAGCGATAGCCCAGAAACATGACTGATGTAGAGAAGATCTGTGTGGAGGAGTGGGCCAAAATCCCTCCTCCAGTGTGTGCAAAGCTGGTGTAAAACTACAAGAAATGTTTGACCGCTGTAATTGCAAAGAAAGCCTACTGTACCAAATATTAACATTGATTTTCTCTGATGTTGAAATAGTTATATTCAGCACTGTAAATACATCAGGTCCGGGGCTTCATCAGGGAATGCATGGCAAGGGACCCTTCAGCGCCCTGAACCGACGACGGGTGCCAGAAAGTCACCGCCGATCCAGGACTCATTCATCTTTATGAATGTGAGTCTGTCCACGGACTCTGTGGACAGACGGGTCCTCTTGTCCGTGACCACCCCACCTGCCGCGCTGAATGTCCGCTCAGATAGTACGCTGGAGGGGGGGCAAGACAATAACTCCAGCGCATACTGAGCGAGCTCGCGGCAGGTGTCCAATCTGGCAACCCAGTACTCCATGGGGTCGTCGGTGCTCATACTGTCAGAAGCACCGACGGACGCCATGTAGTCTGCCACCATGTGGGCCAGCCGCTGGTGGTGACTGCTGCTGCTGCTGCTGGTGGTGGTACTGGGTCGCTCGGTTTGGAAGAACATCCTCATCTCTTCCATTAGGTCCCCTGCTCGGCTGCAGCTGGGTGCAGCCACCTGCTGGGTGAGATGAGGGGGGACAACTGGAGGCCGGGGAGTTGCCTGCTCCAACCGTCTGACAATGGCTGCCTGCAGTTCCTCCATCCGGTGCTGCCTCCGGCTGGCTGGGATGAACTGCTCCAGTTTCCCCTTGCACCTGGGATCCAAAAGGGTGGCCATCCAGAAATCATCCCTCGTCTTGATGGTCTTAACCCGGGGGTCCCTCCTGAGGCATCTGAGCATGTGGGCAGCCATGGGGAAGAGCACAGCCCGCTGTGACTCCTCAATGCTGGCCAGGTGAATGAGGTGCGACTCTTCTTCCCTGAGGCGCTGCTGGTCAAACTCAGACATGCCCAACCCCCGGACTATCGGTGCCCCCAACACCGGCTCTCCCTCCTGACCAGGCCCTGACTCCGGGACGACACCAGCAACCACCTCCTCCTCCTCTTCATCATCATCCTCCTCCTCCTCCTCCTCCTCCTGGTCCTGGCCCTGGTCTCGGTGGAGCATTGCTGACTCCTCCTGCTCCACCAAGGCACTCTCCCCAGCCTCGAGCAGGCGATCTAGTGTCCTCTCCAGCATGAACAGTATTGGCAGCACGCTATTGAGGCCAATTTGCTCACTGCTGACCATCTTGGTCGCCTGCTCGAAGGAGGACAACACTTGGCAGACCTGGTTTATCTGCCCCCACTGCGCACAGGCGATGAAAGGGAGTTGTGGTGAAGCCCTCTGAGTGCCTAGTTCCATCAGGTACTCCCTCACCGCCCTTTGCTGCTCCCACAACCTCTTCAGCATGTGGAGGGTGGAGTTCCACCGCGTCACACTGTCCACAATCAGCCTGTGAAGGGGCAGATTGTACTTCCGCTGCAATTTGGACAGGGACGCGGTAGCGGTTGGGGAGCGCCTGAAGTGGCTGGCAATCCTACGCGCCTTTGCCACAATGTCACTCAACCCTGGATAAGTGCGCAGGAACTTCTGCACCACCAGGTTGAGGACATGTGCCAGACAGGGCACGTGCGTCAGACTGCCAGCATGGAGGGCGGCGAGTAGGTTGCTGCCGTTATCGCAGACAACCATACCTGGCTGGAGCCTTCGGGGTGTCAGCCACTTCTGGACCTGAGCTTGAAGTGCTTTCAGCACTTCTTCTGCAGTGTGTCTCCGGTCCCCTAAACTAACAAGCTGGAGCACGGCCTGACAGCGCACGTGCCCCACACTTGAGTAGCTACGGGGG
This sequence comes from Rana temporaria, assembly GCF_905171775.1. NCBI lineage: Eukaryota > Metazoa > Chordata > Amphibia > Anura > Ranidae > Rana > Rana temporaria. The sequence continues at coordinate 128,942,183 of NC_053496.1, forward strand.
CGCTTGCTGGGAGGCTCAGCAGCTGCGGAGACAGTGGCTTGAGGGAGACCAGCAGTTCTCCCCTGGACACCCCGGGGCGGCACCACAAGATCGGTTGCCGACGATCCCTCACCGACGCCTCGGAGGGAAACCCAATGGGCCGTGAAGCTGATGTAGCGTCCCTGCCCATGCCTGCTGGTCCAGCCATCCATTGTCAGATGAACCCTGTCGCTGACAGCGTGATCCAGCGACAGGGTTACATTCTGCACAATGTGCTGGTGTAGGGCAGGGACACCAGTCCTGGCAAAGAAATGGCGGCTGGGGACACGCCATTGGGGTTGGGCCTGCTCCAACATCTGCCTGAAGGGGTTGCTGTCAACTATGTTGAAGGGCAGCAGATGTTGGGCAATAACCCTTGCCAGGAGCCCATTGAGGGAACGCACACGTCGGTCTCCAGGGGGGAAGGGAGTGGTGCGGTCAAAGGCGTCTGAAATCGACGCCTGGCGCCGGACGGCAGTGCGGGACACAGACGTGGAGGGTGCTGTGGAAGTAGAGGTCTGGCTGCCGGTACCAGTACCTCTACTAGAGGGAGCGGGGGGGCATGACCTGCTGGAAACAGATGAAGATGTGGCAGGGGCTGCTGTACCCTGCTCACTTGTGGTGGTGGCGCTGCTACCACCACCACGCTTCATCTCCTCATACAACGCCCAGTGGTTTATCCTCAGGTGCTGGTTCAGGGCTGTGGTACCCACCCGAGCCAAACACTTCCCTCTCTTCACCCTCACTTTACAAATCCGGCAGATGGCCACGGTAGGGTTGTCTGCCACCAGGGTAAAGAAATTCCAGACAGGTGACTTCAGCACCGCCCTCCTGTCAGATGGGGTGACGCTTACTTGCACCTGCTGGGATTCGGTGCGCACAGGTGGAGCTGCCTGCTGCTGCTGCTGCTGCTGCTGCTCCTCCTCCTGACACCTCCTGCTGCCATCACCAGTGGAGACCCTGACGATGGTCTCCCTGGTGGTGACCTGGCGCACCGTTTCACCAGGGTGCCTACCTTCCCCGTCGTCACTGACGTAGTGAGCCGACGCGTCAGATGGCAACCATGATGGGTCACCCTCTTCGCCCCCAGAGATGTCAGACCAAGGGCTGAGATGTGTTGGTCTGAGGGAACCACGTGACATGGAGCCTCTAGCCTGGCTCCGCTGTCCCCTCACCCACGCCTGGGTCTGACTAGGTGCTGCTGTTTCCTGCACCAAAACAGCAGCACCAGTTTGAAGGGATGTCTCTGGGATACTGCCAGCAGGTATCCCATCCTCCTCATCCATCCCTTCAAAAAGGTCCTGACCATCAGGACAGAGCTGGAGGTCTGCCTGATGCATGGCCTCCCCCAAGAGATCCCTATCACTGTCGCTGTCGAACAGTAAGATGCTGGACTCTTGGGGGCTGGGGGGGGGTAGTACAGGCAATGGTGTAATGGTGGTACTACTGTGAGTCGGGACCGACGACTCAGTGGCACTGCTGTGCCCCATGTAGTCCACCACTACTTGAGCCTGAGATGGCAATATCGGGCGGCTGCCCGATGGGAAGAACTCCCGGATCAGGCGTACTCCCCTTGCACCCGATCCTCTACCACTAGTAGGGGCACGAGAGGTACCCCGTGCTGGCAGCGATCCAGCACTGGGAGTAACTCCCCTACCCCTACTGCCACGGCCACGGATGCCGCTCATAATTGCTGATATGTGTGTGGGGGGGTTAAACTTTATTGGGGGGGAAAATGTGAACAAAGTGTGTTTTTGTGTTTTTTTTACAAGACAGGCACGCAGACAAAGACGTACACAGACAGCTACTAAACTATAAGAAAAGTAGTACACCAGACAAGGACTACAAAATTAAAGAAAAAAAAAAAAGCACTAAACAAACACTAACTTTTTTTTTTTTTTTTTTTTTAAACACAAAACACAGACACTAAACACACACTAAGCTAAGCTAGATGAAATAAATGTACACTAACAGTGTGTACACTTACTACACAAAATTTAACTAAACTGAACACAAAACTTAGCTTTTATAAAAGCTCTTTAGGGAAAACTAAACAAAATTTGAACTGAGATGCCTATCAAATATCACTGAACAGCGAACCTGCAAGATCTGACAGTAACACAAGATGAACAAAACTTAGCTTTTAGAAAAGCTCTTTTATAAAGCTCAGATCAATATGTGTTCTGAAATCTCTTGCAAATATAACTGAACAGGGAGGATTGCAGGATCAAACAGTAACACAAATGAAAAAAACAGCACAAAACAGCACAAAACGTAGCTTTGAAAAAAGCTCTTGGGTCTATTGCTTTGAAAAAAGCAGTTGATATACTGGAAAAGATCCACTGGAATCACTAAATAGCAATGCTGGTGATGATCTAAATCAATCAAGAACAAAGACACAGGAAACCAGGAACACAGAAACAGCCTCCACACTCTATAGCCAGCTTCTGAATCTGCAATGAAATGGTGCTGGGAGTGAGCTTATATAATGTCCATGCAGGCAGGTTCCTATTGGTTGCTAACCTGTGACGAGTGTGGAAGGAGAACTCTGATTGGCTCTGATGCAAAAGGGCGGAGCAAATAATCGCGCAATATTCCTATTGCCGAATATTCGCATTGCGAATATTCGGCAATATAAAATGATCGCTTCAGCTACTCGGCCCAATGGCTCTAATCATACCAGCAATGCTTTCAGACGTCTATGGAGATCACTAGGATGTGATCTGTTTTAAAAATGAAACTGTAAAAATCGCTCTGATGCGGAAGATCGGGGCGAGGAAAATAATCGCGCGATATTGCGTTTGCCGAATAATCGCATTGCGATCTTTCTGGAAAATTCAATGAACGCTTCAGCTACTCGGCCCAGGGTCTCTAATGATACCAGCAATGCTTTTAGACGTCGATGGAGATATCTAGGATGTGATCTGATTCAAAAAAAAAATTGTAAAAAATCGAATATTCGGAATTGCGAATATTCACCGCGAATTTCGAAATATAGCGCGATTTCTCGAATATGCTATATTCGAGTCGAATATTCGCAATGCGAATATTCGTGAGCAACACTA